>NC_137030.1:20353002-20498002 GCF_032717465.1 Coenobita brevimanus | reverse complement strand
CTCTCTCTCTCTCTCTCTCTCTCTCTCTCTCTCTCTTTCTCGACTGCCACACATCCTCATCAGGCGACAGGCGAGACAATGGGAGAGACCCACATATCTCGCCACTCGATAATGTTCTAGCCACCATCGAGTCATCAGTCTCTGGATAACGAAAGTCGGAGCTTAACTTTTCGTTCCAGAATGGATGAAAGCAAGGCAGAGGTCACAGGGCCGTTTATGCTCAGACCTAGAACTCAGAATGATTATACGGTTTAACGATTTTTTCCGGACTCCCTGCAGTTTTCCTCTACTAGCTAGTGTAATTATTTTTTCATGCAAGTTGATATGCAACGTCTAAAATCATGTGAGAAGAAGCTTACTCTTTACTGTGAGGAAGGTGAATAAGCTATTTCAACTCGATGACGTCTTTTATATTACGTTCATGCTATTTACAGACTCTGGTTCACTGGTCGGAAGCCGACAGGTGGCGATGTGCACCCTGGGTGGAGCAGCTGCGTCTTCCACCTGGGAGCCAAACCTCCTCATATTTCCCTGCATCTTGCCGTCCGAGGAACATGGCCTAAGCCTGGTGAGCCGCGGTCTACCGCAAGGGAATTCCGGACCCCTGAACGATGTAAATACTGTACTGTACCTGTAGAACAGCCCCACAGAAGCAGGTGCTTACCTGGGGCCGGCGAATCTGCTCTGCCACATGAATCGGGATTATTCAGCAATAATATCAACAAACGATATCGTTCAGGATTTCTTGAACTTAGACGATTCAATAAAGCCTTCATTAACTCTTATTACAAGAGACCTCACCTCAGTTGAATAAAACCATAAGGATGTATCAGGCTTTAAAGGAAAGAAGGAAAAGAAAGAAAGCACTTAAAATTATCCATTATTAGATCAATATGAGTTTATTAACTGGGAAACTTTAGAGACAGGGGAGAATAAGGAGATAATAATAAGCGATTAATATGAAGAGGAAGAACAAAGAACGGGAAACAAGACAGTAACATACACGAGAGAGAGAGAGAGAGAGAGAGAGAGAGAGAGAGAGAGAGAGAGAGAGAGAGAGAGAGAGACTTAAATAGGCATGAAGGAGAATTTGGGCAGAGATAGAAAGAGACAGAGACAGAGAGAGATACTTGAATAGGAATAAAGGCGAAATTGGGCAGAGAAGAAACTGTAAAAGATAAAACATGGAATAGAGTAGAAACCTGATAAAAAATAAAAAAAAAGATAAAAGTGAAAGCTAAAAAGGAAAAACGAAAAACAGTTAAATGTGGTTACACAGAGAAAATGAAGTTGAAATTCAGAACAATATGAATAGAAGACGAAAGATAGGGAGATAAGATGAAATGTTTGAAAAGAATATCTGATTATAGGAGCAACTGGAGAGGGAAGAAGAGGGGGTAATGTAGACCTGGCCAGAAGGCAGGGAAATTAGGTCATTACATGCGAATTTAAGCCAAACTGTGAAAAGCCAAAGTGAATGCAAAATAATCAAAGGACGCAGAAGTAAGAAGCAGGAAAATGAGAGTAAGATATTGATGAAAGGAAAGATTACGTGAGACGAGGAAACACCTGAACGGGGAAAATACAGTCAAAATATACAGATATAACATGAACGTTGTCACCATCACCGTCATCACTGTCATTATAGTATCATCTTCATCATAGCTTTCCTAACCAATGATCATTAGTCTAACCCAGTTCCAATTATAATCTTTGTCATCATCAAGATCCACAACAAAATATTCATCATAATAATATACCCATCATCATCAACATTATCAGCTTCTCAAGTTTAATCCCATCAACGTAACACGTTGACTAGGATCCATCAGCAAAGAAAAATGCATCTGTCAGTCTATCCATCTATTTATGTATCGATTTTTCTACGAGAGGAGTATGTCAAGGACTAGAAAAATGAAATGAAAGTGCTAGGACAACACACACACACACACACACACACACACACACACACTAATTTGCAGAACCAGTATATCATATCTGACCACTGAACGGAATGAAGGAACACAAGCACAAAAATCTGACACAATGAAGTCATAAAATGAGAGAATGGAAACAGCAAAGGACTGGAAAGATAAAATGGGTGAGAGAGTAAAAGTATGGTAGGGTCTGGTTGGGAGACAGGGATATGAAGTTCCCTATTTTGCATGATATTGATATTGATATTGACTCAAGGGACGGTCAGGAGAGAGAGAGAGAGAGAGAGAGAGAGACATTAAACATAAACTGACGGTGAATCTCTCTCTCTCTCTCTCTCTCTCTCTCTCTCTCTCTCTCAGTGCGTGCGTGCGTGCGTGTGTGTGTGTGTGTGTGTGTGTGTGTGTGTGTGTGTGTGTGTGTGTGTGTGTGTGTGTGTATGTGATAATCTTTTTCATATATTTTTTCCTGATCAATCCTGCAGCGTAGACGTCACTTTTCTTCCTCATTCAAATCCTTCACTTTTTTCCTTCCTTGTATCTCTTCTCCCTCTTTTCTGTTTGGCTCTCTCATCCGATGTAATTCCGTTTTTTTTTTTTTTTTAATCTCCATCACGAGTTCTTTTTTGCCGGCGTTAGTTTGTTTGTCTGTTTGTCATTTAGCAGGACTACTCAAAAAGTTATGAACGGATTTTGCTGAAATTTTTTTGAGAGGTAGGATATGGGCCAAGGAACAATCCATTAGATTTTGGTGGTGATCCGCATTATCATCAGGACCCAGGAATTTTTTAATGGATTGTTTATCATTGCGGGATCGTCGCAGTTTCAACATTTTTGCCTCTAACTCGATAAATAATGTCTGCAATACCGGCTCAAAAGTTACAAAATAACTTCTCCATAATATCTGCCACACACCAATGTCTGATCTGGATTTGGTCCTGGTGATCTGGAATGTTCAAGCTTTGGCGGAGGTTTGCAATCTCTAGGGTTGCTCTTGTTTTTAATACTTTCGCTCTTCTCTCTCTTACATTTAGACTTCTTCACCTACATCTAGTCTTCCTCCTTTGCCTCCTGCATTCATTGTGTCTCACGTTCCTCTCCTAGTATCGATCTGCAATTATCTTTTTCTCCGATGGACTCTTAACTCAGCCACTCGAGGTGTCGCTAAATCCTTTCCCCCCTACCTATACCTGCCTGCTTCCTGCCATTCGTTACAGCTTCCCATTTCTCCCTGCTAATTTCTGTCATTCCCTGTCATTCCCTATCTCCCCCACACACTTTTTGCCTTCTTCTGGCACTCTGCCACTCCCTGCCTCTTCCCGCCTTTCCTTGACACTAGCTACCATTTTCTGCCACGCTCTGCCTCTTCCTGTCATTCCCTTCCTCTTCCTGCTTTCTCCTGCCAGTCTCTGCCACTCCCTGTCTGCCCCTTTCATTCTCTGCTACTCCCTACCTCTTCCTGCCTCTCCCTACCACCCTGTGCCTCATTATTCTCACACCTCTTCACTTTACCTTGGTATTGATTTAGGACAATTTCTTTTCTTCCTCGTTGTCTGCTGATCCGTCAAGATGTCTTCTTTCTCTGAGATCAACAATATTTTATTATTATTATTATTATTATTATTATCATTATTATTATTATTGTCATTAATATCATTACAATTAATTTATTATTATTATTATTATTATTATTATTATTATTATTATTATTATTATTATTATTATTTTATCGCCACCAGTTAATTTCATTCAGATAACGAAAACACGCAAGCAGTGAAGAGGTTAATGGTGGCTATAATCTAAACTTCATCTCGACAAGTCCCCCGTGAGCTGAATAAAAGGTATCTGGACACAAAAAGACCAAAATGAAAAATACGTCATCGTGTTCAAGGGGTTAACGTAATGTCGGAGCTTCAATCACATGAGAAAAGGAAAAAAAAAATATGAAGAGAGGGAGAAATGGGATGGAATTATATTTGGGAAAGAAAATGAGGCGTAAGAAATTGATGAGGAGGAGAGAATGAGGAAATGCACGACAAAAATAACCCGAAGAGAGAGAGAGAGAGAGAGAGAGAGAGAGAGAGAGAGAGAGAGAGAGAGTAATATCAAATTAGGAGGGGAAAAGAAGAAAGAGGAGGAGAAATAATATTAAATGTCAGAAGAGAAGAAAGAAAAAGAAAGAAAATTAGATAAGTCGACCACCATCGTTTCGCGAAAATGAGCCACATAAAGGAGGCAAACGAGGGAGGTGAAAATTAACGAAAGAGATGGAAGATGAAGAAAGAGGGAAATGGGGGAGAAGGAAGGAGATTAGTTGGACAAGAGAAGAAGGAAAGACATACTTGAAGAAGGTAATGGAGAAAAGAACTGGATTAGAGCGACTGAAGGATACAAAGAAAAAAAAAAAGATAAACGAAAGAATAAAAAAGAAAGAGAGAAAAGGGAAGAAAAGAGTAATCGAGGGATATAAACATGGAAGAATACTGATGGAATAATGAGTGGAGCAAAGACGAGGAGGAAAATAAGATTAGTAAGGAAGAAGAATTACAATACTGAAGAGGCTTAGAACGTCAAAAAAAGAAGGAACAAGGCGAAGAAAAGATGATTAGAGGAAGGAAACACAAGATAATGAGGGAGAATGACGGCGGGAAAGAAGAAAACAGAAGAATAACATGTACAAGTGCGTAGATTCTGGCAGGGAAGAAGTAGAAGAAAGAGTCGTGAGAATATATAGGGCCAAACAGACGAAAGCGATTTACAGAAAACTTGAAAGGAACGAAGCCAGCAAATTACGAGGGGATTAAAAAAAAATCCAGTAGAGGATGGTGAATGAAAATGAAGACAGTGAAGAAAAAAATTAAGGGGAAAATCAGCTAACGCAAGAGAACTGAAGGAGACAGAAGAGGAATGAAGTCAGTGAGGAAGAACACTGAATGTGAATGGAGTGAAGGGGGAGGGGACTGATTAAATATGGAATGAGTGAGGGTGACCGAAAAAGAATGAGGTAAGTGAGGGAGAAGACTGACTGAGAATGGACTGAGTGAAGAAGTAGACTGAATAAGAAGGGAATGAATAAGGGAAGAGACTGAATAAAGAGAAAGTGAGTGAAGGAAGAGACTGAACAGAATGGAGTGAATGAAGGAGAAGTCTGAATAAGAATGGAGTGAGTGACTAAGGGACGAGACTGAAAGTGAAAGGGATACGTGAGAGATGATACTAATTGAAAATGGAGTGAGGGAGGAGAGTGAATCGGAATGGAGTGGGTGAGTGAGTGATGAGACTGAAGAGGAATGAAGCGACTGAATAACAATGTTTGAAATGACTTCTACACCTCCGCCAGTCATCCCATAATGAGCCAGCGAAGGATCAAAGGTCGCATGCAAACACGGGATCTCATTTGACTAGCTGGGGGGGAGACAGAGAGAGCGAGGAAGGCCTACATAATGTATTAAAAAGTACTGTGCGTTCACTCTGTATGTGTGTGTGTGTGTGTGTGTGTGTATGTGTATTTTGCGTCTACTGTACAATACATGTATTTATATTGTAAGCATTTCATACATCTGTGTTTCTGAGGAATGAAAATAAATGATCTCCTTTGTCTCCCACGGGCAGGGAGAAAATTACATTGTTACACAGACACACAGACCACACATACCACAATGAACCTTACGGCACTTTGATAGTTGCTCGGTCAACCCTTGAGCCTTTGCGCTAGTGATGAAGCAATAAAGGACTGGATGTTGGATGGATGGAGAAATGTTTATCGTTGTACTATCTTACGCAGAATAGAAGTAGCTAATGAAGACCCTAGCCGTGCTAGCACTGTGCGCCTTGCTGCCGCATCCACCCGAGAACCAAACCTCCTCATTATTCCCTCCACCTAGCCGGGGGATGGGCCCTGTCCTGACCCTGGTGAGACGCTGTCTTCCACAGGCGAGCGTCGGATCCCTTCACGGTGTTTATACCGTATTGTATAACTGTAGGACGGTCCCACACAAGCAATAACTTAGCAGTGATCGATGGGTCTGCTCAACAAGATAATCCATGGTTAAGCATCAACAACAACAATAACAACTCAACATCGGAAGCACCTCTCGAGGTGCTGGTGTTAAGAAAATCTATTCCATTTTTCGTCCTCACAATGCTATATAAAACATCGGCCCGTTTTTATCATGGTACCACTCGTTTCCATTCTAAACAGTGTTTTCCAAGAATACGGGAACCCACACAAAGTGGTCAGGTGTTTGAAGCAGAGAGATTTAGTGTGGTAAAATGCATGAAAAGAAAATGTACGAAGAACAAAAACTGCGTAACAATGGTTGTTATCTTGACCAGATCATACGAGGCCTAACATTAGTCATAACCTTGACATCCTGGGATGCCTACCTTGGCATCTTGTGACACTAACATTGGCAGCCTTTGATGTTTACGCTGGCATCCTTTGGTCATGACCTTGACATCCTTCTTCCAGAACTTGACATCCTGCGACCGTAACCTTGGCATCACGTGGTCCTGATCTTCGAATCCTTTTGTCCTACCTTGGCATCCTGCGGTCCTTACCAGCTGTTCTAACCCTGGCATCCTACGATTTTACCATCGGCATCCTTCTGTTTTAGCCTTGCAGTCCTTGATTACAAATATGGCAGTCTTCAGTTTTAACCTTGGCATCCTTCCATTCCAAGGTTAACATCCTTCCACCCTAATCTTGGCGTCATATGCAACTAAGTTTGGTATCCTTTAGGGTTAACCTTGGCATCCTTCAAACGTAACCTTGATAGTCTTCGGCATTCTCTTAACATGCTTTGGGCTTAATTATCTTATCCTTCAGTTTTAAACATTTCAGATATAGGATGTAGTTCACACAATGTTTTTATTAGTTTCAGCCTATTTCATTCATTTTTTAACCCCCTCCCTCTTGTTTCCTGCTGAACACAATCTTTTGTTATAAATATAAGTTTGGCATCGAAATTGTTTCTTTACCCATTTCCGCCCAGTGTCCTCCATATAGGACGGAACTGGGCATATTCAAAGGTTAATAAAGAAGGGACACCGGGGTAGAGACCTATGAGCTTAGGAACTATGAAACCGACAGGCGGAGGGTGATACGCTTAGATCTCATCCAGCGAAGTCCCTCGCACGGGAGCTCTGAGAGCCAACGGGTTAAGGTAAAAGAAATTATACGTCTTATATACGAGCAGAGAGAGAGAGAGAGAGAGAGAAGAGGTGCCACACTTTTTATTTTATTTTTACTCTAACAACCTAAAATTGTCATTTCCCTCTTAAATCCTTAGTTGTAACAATACATTATCAATTTAGTATGATGCTAGTAACGAAGAAGTGCCATGGAACGGATGTGGGATCATAGCACTGTCTTCTTCTGCCACTGAGCTATGTGAAATAAACTGCAAAAGGATGAAACACTGGGTCGTTAAGATGAAAGTGTTTTAGTGAGACTCCTAAGACAACGAGAACACGACACCAAGCATTTTGACATTAATTTATCTCGGTAAAGCTCCTTTCCCAGGTTTTGTTTAGAAAGGGTAGATATTATAGGGATACTGCGTTTGTTTAATTTTGTCTGCATAGTTCTTATAAATGTACAACCCGCGTACATGCATTTATTATCTCTCTGAACATGCAGTCACTTCGTCAATCAGTACACACTATCTGCTAACACAGTCTGCTTTCACATACAGTCTGTTCAGTGTACACAATCTCTCTCTCTCTCTCTCTCTCTCTCTCTCTCTCTCTCTCTCTCCAAACCATGCATGGCAGAGGTAGAACAACCATAAATACATACTAACCATTCTATCCCTTCCCGTCCCATGCTCACATCTCTTTGCCTTTTCCTGACCCTTCCCTTCTCTCCGTTCACAAGCGTTTCCTCACCCTCGCATGGCATCCCAGTCTATCATTTCTTAGTCCTATCCCTGTCCCTACCAATACACTAATCTTTTATCTCCCTCCTCCCTCCTCTTACTCATCCCCTATTTCTCTCCCCTCCACGACATCCAGCTTCTTCCCTTTGCCCGCCACTCATCCCTTCTCCTTTCCCTGTCTCTTCCCCACCACTCCACACTCACCCCTACCCCATCCTCCTTGCTCCTCTGTTCCCCCTCCACCTACCTCTTCCCCCAATTCCCACTCCTTGTCTGCTCCTCGACTCCTTTTCCATGCTATACTTCTCTATCCACACATATCTCTCCCTTCAAGTTTCCTCCCCTATCCTTCTCTCATTCTGCCTCCTTCCTTGTAACCATGGTCTTCCTTCCTCTTCCTCCCACTCTCGTCCCCCTAATTTCCTTCACTCCTTCATCTATCTCCCCTTCTTCTCTCACCCCACCCACTATTAATGCTTGTTCATGCCCCTTGACGCCAGTCGTAGGTGAAGGCAAAGTCTCGGCAAAGTCTGTTTGAGAAGAAAGATATTTATAAGTATACATGGGTGAGACAGGAGGGTGGAAGGGTTGTTGATAGAGCCTTGATGGACTATGTGGTTGTGTCTAGGAATGTAATAGGAAGTTTGTTGGATGTGAGAGTTCTGAGAGGGGAGGGTGGAGGTATGTCTGACCACTACCTGGTGGAGGGAAAGTTAAGAGTAGGTAAGAGATGGGTGAGAGCTAGGAGGGTTAGGTGTGGCAGGGAGGTTTTGAAAGTGAGTGAGTTGGATAAAAGAGAGAAAAAGCTAGAGTATCAGGAGAAATTGAAAGATGAGTGGAACGCAGTGAAAGATCGGGAAAATGGCAGCGTGGAGGAGGAATGGCAGTTGTTTAAGAGTGCTGTGGTGGGGCATGCAGAAGAGGTGTGTGGTGTGAGACTTGTGGGTGGTGGTGTAAGAAAAGGAAGTGAATGGTGGTGCGAGGAAGTAAGTATGGCTGTGGCTGAGAAGAGACGTGCATATGAAGTGTGGCTGCAGAGGAAGGATGAGATGTCATATGAAAGGTATAAGGAGAAGAGGAATAGAGCGAGAAGGGCTGTGCGTGATGCTAAAGTGGCAGCAGATGAGAGGTGGGGTAGGCGGCTGACAGAGAATTTTCAACAGAATAAGAAAATGTTTTGGAAGGAGGTGAAACGGGTGCGAAAGGGAGAGTCTGGGAAGGAAGAACGAGTAAAAGCAGAGGATGGAAGGATGTTAAGTGAGATGGATGCAGTAAGGAAGAGATGGGCAGAGTATTTTGAAAGATTGTTAAATCTAGAGGAGGAAAGGGTGGCTGAGATTGTGGCAGATAGAAGGGTGCAAGGAATAAATGTGTTGGGAGAGTTGAATGATTCTTTGATCACGAAGGAGGAAGTGGAGAAGGCAGTAAAGGAGATGAAAACAGGGAAAGCTGCAGGTATGGATGGGTGTGCTGTGGAATGCCTGAAGGGTGGTGGAGTGACTATTGTTGACTAGTTAGTAAGATTATTGAATGTGTGCTTTGAGAAAGGTATGGTGCCAATTGACTGAGCAAGTGCTTGTGTGGTCCCGTTGTATAAAGGCAAAGGTGATAAGTATGAATGTACTAGCTTTAGGGGTATAAGTCTGTTAAGTGTTGTAGGTAAAGTGTATGGTAGAGTGTTAATTATGAGAGTTAGAGAGGGTACAGAGGGAGTGATTAGTGATGAGCAGTGTGGCTTTAGGAGAGGGAGGGGATGCGTTGATCAGGTGTTTGCTGTGAGACAAGTGTGTGAAAAGTATTTAGCGAAAGGCAAGGATGTGTTTTGGGCATTTATGGATTTAGAGAAAGCGTATGATAGAATTGATAGGGAGGCTTTGTGGACTGTTTTAAGATTGTATGGACTTGATGGTAGGTTACTAAAAGGGGTGAAAAGTTTTTATGTAAATAGTAGAGTGTGTGTAAGAGTGGGAAATGCTGTGAGTGATTGGTTTCCCGTGAGAGTGGGGCTGCGACAGGGATGTGTGATGTCGCCTTGGTTGTTTAATATTTACATGGATGGTGTTGTAAGGGAGGTGAATGCAAGAGTTTTAGGTGGTCTGAGTCTGGTAAATGTTGATGGAGGAGAGTGGAATCTGAAGCAGCTGCTGTTTGCAGATGATACTGCACTGGTGACTGATTCAGAGGAGAAATTGAGACAGTTGGTAGAGGAGTTTGGAAGGGTGTGTGAAAGGAGGAAATTGAAAGTAAATGAGAATAAGAGTAAAGTGATGAAGTGTACGAGGTTGATAGATGGTAGGGGGATGAATATAGTTTTGAATGGTGAGTTGCTTGAGGAGGTAGATTGTTTTAAATATCTAGGGTCACATGTTGCTGTGGATGGAAGAATAGATGCAGAAGTGAAGTTTAGAATAAATGAAGTAGGAAAGGTGCTGGGAGGAATGAAAAAAGTGTTTAAATGTCGTTCGCTTAGAATGGATGTAAAGAGAAGGCTGTATGAGGGTATTGTGGTACCGACTGCGTTATATGGGGCTGAAACATGGAATATGGGTGTAGCAGAGAGGAAAAGTTTGAATGTAATGGAGATGAGATGTCTGAGGAGTATGTGTGGAGTGACGCGTATGGATCGAGTGCGAAATGATGAAGTGCGAAGGAGAACTGGAGTTGTTCGGGAGATGGCTGGTAGAGTTGAGCAGAGGGTGTTGCAATGGTTTGGGCATATGGAGAGAATGGATAATGATCGATTGGTGAAAAAGATAACTAGATCTGATGTGAGAGGTGTAAGACTGAGAGGAAGACCACGAATAGGATGGATGGACAGTGTGAAGAGAGCGCTAGATGCGAGAGGGATGTCTGTTGAGCAAGGAAGAGTGGCTGTGCGTGACAGAAATAAATGGAGAGAAATTGTGAATGAATAAGTGATGACGCAGCCCTGAGGGGATATTCTCCCGCATTTGGTCTGATCAGCTAGTCAGGTCAGGTGCGGGTAAGGGGATGGGTCTGTTATGATGTGGCAGGGGTAAACCAGTTCTGCTGTCGGGCCCTGCTGTGGATGTCACTGCTTGCATTGCGCAGTTGACCCTTGTGTGGTGTGATGCGGTGAGGATCTGTCCGTTCTCCCCTTTGGGGCTAAGATGCGAATGAATGTGTTTGAATGGATGAGTAAATGGAGAGTGAGTCGTCCTGTCTCGGCTACCTCCCTTTCCTTGGGGGAAGCAGCCTAGGTATATAGATAGATAGATAGATATACTAAATAACGTCTTAAAACCTGTACATCAGCACCTGACAGCACCCGTGTCCAACTCCAGACCCTTACAGACAGCTACTGCTTGCCGGCTCTCACAAAGGCATGAATCACTCAAGGTAGACACAATACGTGCTCATCATAGACATAACAGGGCCATAGCACCCTACTTGGATTCTACTTACAACTACTTACATACTATATTTACACATTACATAATATTTACATAATATTTACAAATGGTTACAAACAATTTTCCCCCTCATCAAAAGGTGTGTCTCCTGACACAGTGGTGAGGCATTACAGTCTGAGTATACAGTCGACCGGGACTACATGGGAGTATGATAATAATTGATATATTACTACATAATTCACAAAGCTGGATGTAAGAAGGGATTAATATACTTACAGTACATGGCCATGTTGGAAAGATAGCATACACATATAGGTTTGGTCAATTTACAACTGGATGTTTTAATATATACATATATATATAAAGTACCAATAATCACAAAATGAGTGTTACTGAGAACTACCAGTTTTCAGGTCTCTTGGTTGTCGCACTAACCTTGTTGCTACACGGATCTCATGCAACCTTTTGTCCATTCTCTTGAGACAACAGTACAGGATACATACAATTGCAATAAAACCTAGAAAACATAAGACCACCTGAGGAAATATAAAGACTGTATGTGACCAGGAGCGGTTAAAAGCTGAAGAGAACTGGTTCATAATGAAATCAGACTGGTTTAGAAATTTCAACATACGTAGGTTCTCTGATGTGATAGAAAGATTGTCTGTTGTAGATGAAAGGTAGTATTAATAGATTTGAAGATGTCATACTTGTGGGAGCGAATTGCGAAGTGATAGTGTGTAGCATGGGCTATTACAGACTCAGACTTTACGGTACAGTAATCAGGGGCCTTATATAAAGAAACTGCTGATAATGAACGGACAGGGGTCCCTGGACAAATAAGACTGACAGGAGTTGAGACACTAAAGAAGAAATAGCGGACGTGATTTAGGCGAGCATGGTGTACCTGGCTTTTGGGGGCAGGAACAAAGGTACAGACAGGTTGTACTGAGAAGTTACGGACTAAGGCAGATTCGCAAGGAGCAACGCTGCCAGGAAAAATTGTTAGGAGGTACGCAACACAAACTCGAGAGTTGGGTGTGAGAAGGGCACATCTACCGAGGTCACTTGAGGAGAGGAAGGCAATATAGAGATGATCATGGGAGAGAAGTAAGTACTCTGAGGAGACAGAGGCTTGTACCAGGGAGTTATTGTACCAGAAGGGAAAATGAATGATGTGAAAGAGATCGAGTATGATGGAAGAAAGAAGAGGAATATAAACAATTATATATTTAGTAAGGAATGTGGCCTCTAGTATTGGGCAGTAGTGTTCTAAAGAGGAAAATGGAATCATAGGAGACAAGCCGAAGGTTGAGTGAGCCCATTCCAAAGTAGAACGAAGGTCAGAGAGAGGTACTAAATCTAGGATGACACGACCATCAACAGCATTGACTAAAATACGAATTAGGCTAGAAACTTGGAAGACAAGAGAGTCTAGAGAAACCTGCAAATTATCTACATGTAATTTAACATACATCAACTCTGATATAATATTTGTCTTTAATACTTCACACTTAAGAATAGATGTGAAATTATTTAAATTACTGGTAACATTTAAATGGTGGGTCATATCTTGTAGCATAGAATGTTGAACACTTAACATCTTTTCTTGTGACTCTAGGGCATTTGCTAATTGAAATCAGCCTTCTTTAAATCCAGAAAGGTCACGGGTAGTCGCTAAACCAAATAATCCGCTCGGAATTTCTCCTCCAAATGTCAAAAAGTCCACGTTTCACTCGTGAGCGACCCACAGGCGTTTGGTGAGGGAAGGAATCTTGAAGATGGTTGAGCTGACAACGAATATAATTTAACTTCCAGCAGTTGGGTAGGTAGAGTGGGTACAGAAATGTGTCTGTGGGATGTCGATTTTTAATATCTGACAGGAGTCTCTGCAGGTCGTCTAGATGACGTGCAAGGTCAGGCAGGGCGATGGCCACGGCAGCCAGCAGCTCTAGGTCGTAGCGCAAGGAGACTACATCTTTCACTACCATTACCTCGCCTCCTGTGCCAACCAAGGCCCCGGGCCGTACGGCACCGTCGTCCTCACCTGATCCAGACCCAACCAGAGTCAGCACTGCCAGCACGTAGACCCACAGCATCTTTCTTGTAGTGAGATGCGGTCCGTGCCAAGGTTGGAGATTGAGTGAGCTCTCGTATCGTAGTGTCTCCTCGTGATTGGGTGGAAGTGTCCATGACGTCACTGGGCGGCGGCTTAGTACTGGGCGGAACGAGAAGCTGATAGGAGCAGGAGACTGTGACGTAGCACGGTGTAGGTGGCCACGCTCCCTAGGTGACGTCGGTCTGTGTGGTGGATGGGGAAAACGATGACGTAACGGAGTTGGGCGGCGGTTGGGGGCTGCTTCCTGGAATGGAGTCTGGGGTGGAGTTTGTGGGGGTTGGAACTAACCCGTACAGCAGGCCGGACAGGAACACAGGACTGGCAGGCAAAGGCAGGTTGTAGGTTGATAGGAGCAGGAGGTTTACGTGGCTGTAGTGGCGTGGTGGTAGGTGGGGTGTTGATGTGGAGGAAAATCCCAAAACTACATCAAAGCTGCTAGGACGATTCCACACCAAGACTGCAAAAAGGGGCTGGAGGCTGGGGCGGAGATAGACTGTGTGTCGTCATGGCAAGAACAGCAACGTGGGAAGACAGACATAGCCAAGCTTGCCCACAGAAGACGTAAAATTGTCATAATGACTTTGTAGTTACTTGTAGAGAAGTATATTTTAGACTTGTGGTCGAGCGGCTTTTATATCTTGTAGTAGTTTCCCCACCAGATGTCATGTAGTGACGGGAGAGGTAAAGAATAGTATGGGACTATTTTTATTTGTCTTGGAAATATTAAACAGGTATAAGAGTATAAGTCCCGGGTAGCTACCTCCCTGTCTCGCTATCTCTCTCTCTTTCTGTTCTAAGGCTAATCTCCGTCTCGACCTCTCTCTAGGGTCGCTTGTCTCCTTCTAAACTCTCTTTCCTAAAATCTGGTGTAGCAGGGGTGTGTCACGTATGTTCCACATGGTTACCAGATCTTTCTCACGAGAGGACTGCTGACAGCTAACTGCATCATCTCCTTACTGGCCGCTGTCGTCAGCTTTCCTCCGTGTAAGCATGTTTAGCGCTGCTCGATTCTCGCAGACACAACACCTTCTCATCATTTGACTTCCTGCTTCTATCTGTCTCTCTATCTATCTATTTATCTATCTATCTATTATGTAGTCCTATATTTGCTCGGCCGCGCGAAAATGGCGTACCATCGACATTTAATAGTTATAATTTATTAATACATACTACATACACATTATAATGAACTTATAAGCTAATTAAGTGAAATACATAATATTGTAAAGTAACATAATTGTATGAATATTGTATACATATATTATTCATAGTAAATAGTGATTATTCAGTAATATTACATTTTAAATAAGTTGTATACATATTGGAATAAATGCATTAAAGTAAATTATTTAACTATAATACAGTATGTACTTGGGATATTATAGTGAAATGCATACATGCAAGAATAAAAATAGTTTAAAATTAAGATTATTTTAAGAGTTATTAATATTTCATTCAAAGATAATGGTACTGGTCTGTCATATATGGGTCATTCTTCTTTGTATTATTATTATTATTTTTTTTTTATATATATAATTAATACTATATACAAAATATATACACTTCATTCAGGGTGGTTAACTGTGATGTTAACTCTCCCCTCACTAAACAATGACTCCAAATTAGCAATTCTTGCATGCATTCTGTGCATTGCCAACAGCAATACTGCAACTACAATGCAGATGATTATAAAGACAGAAGGTGCTTGGCTATACACATAATATGGGTTGAACATACTCAAACTCAAATCTTCCCAGGGCTTCATTGTTTCATTGATCAGCTGCATAGTTTCAAACTTAGGTGAAGTCAGCTTAATACTTGTGCTCATGTTTAAGTTCATATCAGGCAGTGGGTGGAAATGTTTGTGTGTATGGTTGATAACGGCGTAGTGATTGATGGTGGAAAAAGTAGACATGGATGGTGTAAATACCGCACAGTAGTCTGGTGCTATGTATAATCCTGAGGCTGATGTATGAGATGGTGGTATATCTGGACAGACTATGTAAACTGATGTGTTATGAGGGAAATAAAAAAACTGCGAGTGTCCAATGCGTTGATGGTGTACAAGTTTATCTGGAGCAAAAGTGAAGTTGCAATGATGATGAATATTGTTATTGCTGATGATAGCCATTTCACAAGGGACCGTATCAGTAGGCTGAAACGTGAAAATGTGCGCAGGACAAAGATGAACAGCATGTAAGGATGTGCGGCACTTTCGCTCAATCGTTGACTCACTTGCGAAAGTGACAGTGTCTCGTCTCTTGGAGACCATGATGAGTTCGGTGTCTGTGTTGATGTTGATGATGACCAAAGTGTTGTTGTTTCTATAGGGGAAGGGGTGTATTTGGTATACTGTGAACAGGTCTTCCGTGATGAATGGTACATGAACTATCACTGATGTTGGTGTTAGTGTTGCTTCTAAGTATGGGTAATATTGCATAAATTCCCTACTGCGGAACAATGGCTTCAATTTATGTTTATGTATGCCTTGACTAACTATTTGACGTAGCTCATGAACTGGGAGTAAGTCATTTGTGATCTTGCCATCACCAGCATTCGAAATTCCTTGCATAAGTGCCCTGAAATGATCTCTAGTGTTCTCTAATTGTAGTAGAATCGTGTCAATATGTTCTGTGATGATGGAGAAGTGCTGGAAAAGAGTAACGTTGCCCTCTAAGTCATTTATTTTATCTATACTCTCGAGAGCTACGTTTTCTGCTTGTTTCAGATTTTTCACAATTGTCTTCATTGCCGAGTTCTGTCCTGTGATGAATTTATCCTGGTATGTTAGTACCTGAGCTATCTTATTAAATTTGTTGTTTATTTCTTTAAGGTCATCCTCTGTAGCCAATCCAAAGATGTTCCCAAGAATTGCGCCGCCCAGATCGAACAAACCGCGCTTTTGGCGAGTACGTGGGATATTGTTCCTGTCGCTCAGTACCTCCGTTCCATAAGATGGGAGATCTTGGATCATGACGAGCATAGTTGACTTCGCCTGTTCTAGTTTCCATTTCGCTAACTTCACCATTTCATCCACTTCCTTGGTGTTATGTGCTTGTGAAACATAATTCCCTATCTTGAAGTCCAGAGTTCGCATCGGCGTCGCAAGTCTTTCTACATAAGTAGGTAAGTCATACAAGTAATCTAGACTTATTTCAGTACTCATGACGTCCTTGACGATTGTAGTCGTGGCCGTTGGAGCTATGAGGCATCCTTGTCGTACTATATGCTTGGGGTCTAGGTGCGCATATACTCTTACTATGTATAGGAGAATCCATAGCATAAGTCCCTTCATCGTAACCTACCGAAAAAAAAAATCTATTAATTTCCTATAAAGCTGTGGTTGATGATAGTGATGATGTGCGTTACGGTTGGCTGTTATTTCATTTATAGAAGGAGTTTAAATCGATATTTAATTCTCGTAAATGATGTACTGTAGATTTCATTGGAATAGTTGCACCTATGTTCGATTGTTTGGTATATGACCTTAATTTCTTTTTGTAATCATTGTTGTGTTCTTGCTTGGTTTCTTGAGGTACGTTCACCTGTTCGGTTGTATCCGAGGCTGAATAATTATGTGATAATTCCCTTGAAACTCGTTTTAAATGGTCAATATGAACTTGTTTTTCCTCGCCACTTGAAAGTGACCTAATTAAAACTTTGTTTGCCTTTATGTTAATTACTCTGTATGGGCCTTCAAATTTAGGGGATAATTTATTGTCTCTCGTATGAATGACTCCGTAAACAATGTCTCCTAAACTGATAGGTGAATCTTTTGCCTTCTTGTTAAATGCCTCCGTCATTTCTTCCTTGGACATCGTTAATTGTTTTTTCACTCTTTTGTGAATGTCCTGGAATTCACGTAAACGGAGTTTAGAGTAATCATCGTAATTGTATATAGGCATGCTGTCACCTTCTAGGAGCTCATATGGTAATTTTTTATCTGTGCCATATATAATGAAATGTGGTGTGTCACCAATGGATTTATTTATAGACCCATTAATGGAGGCCTCTACTCTGGGAATCCAATCATCCCAGCTTGCATAATTTTCACTGAGAATGTGTCGTAGCACATCTAATACCTTTTATTTTGTCTCTCTACCAACCCATTCGATGCTGGGTGATAGGCCAAAACGTTAACCTTTTTAATGTTGTATTGTTTACATATTTCTTGTAAGATCTCAGAATTAAATTCTCCTCCATTATCACTTATTAATACCTTTGGGGTAGTAAAGCGACATATTACATTATCTGTTATTGCCTTTGCTACTGTCTCTGCTGTCTTATCTTTAATTGGAGTTAAAATGACATAACGGGAAAAATGATCCGTTGCTACGAATAAGTATAGGTTATTATTGTATGATAATGGCATCTTGAGTAAATCAACAGCGACAACGTCCCATGGTTGATGTGGTACTGGGTAATTACCCATCGGTGCAGGTGTGATTGGGTATCCTTTGTGTTTCGCACATGATTCGCATCTGTCTATATGATTGTTTATATCTCTTCGTAATGAAGGCCAGTAATATAATAGCTGGGCTTGGTTGAATGTCTTATTCTTTCCAGGGTGTCCTGCATGTGGGCTGTCGTGTATCATTCGTAATACTTGGGGTATCATGTCATTAGGTACTACCAACTGGTTAGTATTTCTTTGGCGTTTTGGTTGTTTAGAGTTAATTTTGTATAATGTATTATTGACCATTGTGAATTGTTCAAGTGGGACATGAAGTTTGGGTAATTGTATGTCATCTCCACTTTCTAACTTGTATATTACTTTTGACCATACTGGGTCAAGTCTTTGTGCCTTTGCGATATCCTCGTGGTTTGGGATATTTCCTTTGAGATCTAACGCCGCGACCTGAATTGTGTTCGGGTTCCTAGATAATGCGTCAGCTACTATATTCATTTTACCTTGTATATAATGTATTTGTACATTGTAGTTTTCAACTGTACATTTCCATCTTGCTCTCCTCCCAGAAAGGAGTTTTTCTTTAAACATACCCACCAGTGGTTTATGGTCGGTGAATAAGTGGATTTCGTAACCATATACCAAATCTCGAAACTTTTGTAATGCAAAAATCACTGCAAGTGCCTCTAAGTCTGTAGTGCTATAATTTTTCTCTGCACCTCTTGTCTGTCTGCTGGCAAATGCAATTGGTTGATTCTTTCCTCTTTTATCTTCCTGCATCAGTACAGCCCCTAATCCTTTAACTGATGCGTCTGTACAAATAAGAAATGATTTCGTGTAATTCGGATATGCTAAACAAGGTGCATTCGTTAGTTTAATTTTTAGATTGTTAAATGCCCTTTTTGTTCTTCTTCCCATTGGAATACAGCATCTTTTTTGAGTAGTTGGAATAGAGGGAAGGCTATATGAGAGAACTGTGGTACGAAGGACCTATAGTACCCAGCCAGACCTAAAAATTGTCTAACTTCGTCAGTCGTAGTGGGTTCAGGAAAATCTCTCACTGCCTGTATTTTGTCATCAGTGGTGTGAATACCATCAGAACTTAATTTGTGGCCTAAGAAATTTATTTCCTTAAAGCAAAATTTGCATTTAGAAAGTTTAATTTTTAATCCAGCATCACTAAGCTTTTGTAAGAGTAAGTCTAATTTCCTGAGATGATCCTTAATATTCTTCGTTGCGATAATAATATCGTCAAGATAAACAAATATGCCTTGTCCTAAAATTCCGGACAATACGTAATTCATAAGACGCTGGAACGTACCTGGGGCTGTCCTCAGTCCCATTGGCATTCTTGTATATTGATAATGGCCTCTGTTTGTTGAAAAGGCAGTGTATTTACGTGACTCCTGAGATACCGGAATCTGATAGTATCCGTTTAGGAGATCGATGGTCGAGAATATATTATTCTCAGGACCAATATTCTGTAGAACATCACTTAGCAATGGCATGGGAAATCTGTCTGGGATTGTGTGATTATTTAGTTTACGGTAATCTACTACCGCACGCATTTCTCCATTTCTCTTGGGCACAAAGAAAAGAGGAGCGTTCCACGGAGAAACTGAAGGCTCAATAATTCCAAGCTTTAACATTTCATCGACATACTGATTTGCAAGTGTACGTTGGGAGTGTGGTATGCGATAAGCTGGTACGAAAATTGGTGGTGTTTCTGGGTGCACATTAATCATGTGATTAATCAAGTTAGTACACCCTAATTGTTCTCCGGGCAATGCCACGGTGTCCCTGTGTTTTCCAGCAGGGTTAACAAATCATTTTCTTCGTCAAATTCACCTGAGTGAATTAAATTCTCTTTTATTCTTTCTCTATCCGTAGATTTTATCTCACTTGTTACTCCACCAATATTTATTTCCTTCACAGGGGCGAAACATTTTTCAATATTAACTATGCAAGTTCCCTTCTTCAACTGAACTTCCCCATTCATGTGATTAATAATGAATATCTGAGTTAGCCCTTCGTCGTTCGTATGACATAATGCGTTTTCTACTGACAATCCCTTTACTTGACATAATTCTTCTAAGACAAGAACAGTACTATTCCGTAATTTGCTCTTTATGGTAACCTTCATGTATGAATTAGGTGGTATAACCAAATCATTAGTGAGATGGGCTGGAAAAATTGATAAATCAGTACTGTTATCTGGGTCACTAATTCTGGAGGATGGGGTTGCTGGTGTAAGTGGATCTATACACTCATCTGTTTGTGTATGTTTGTTAAAGCCTTTAATATTACCAATTTTTTTGGCTCTGTTCTACCAATCGGTGAGGGCTCTGAAAGTATTTCCTCTATGAATTCATTATCAAAGTCTATTCCATTCATTTGTGGGAGTATAGTTATGTTCTCAGTTCTCATGGATCTTAAGCCCAGTAACATATGAGCTTTAATTGCTAAGTTTTCAACGATATAGAACAATGCAGAGAATGGTCTTGTAGTTTCTGTGAAACTGAGATTTAATCTTATCATACCTTTTACTGTAATCTCTTGACCATCTACTGTGTATAATTCTAAATCAGCTTCATCCAGAAAAGTTACTTTCTTTTTATTTTTAAGAATTCTGTTTAGTTCTTCATGTGTTATTAAGTTCACTGGAGAGCCTGTATCTAAAAATAAGGAAACGTTTTGATCCTCACATACAGCTGGTATCAAGATACACTCATTTCCCAACATGCCTCCTATGTGAAGTTTAACCTTGTTCTTCTTTACGTTTGTTCGTTTTTTGTCATGACTTGGTCTTCCCCCGATTTGAACATAGACACAATTTTTTCTACTGTTTTGCAATCACTAGTCCAGTGCCCAAGGTATCTATGATGCCTACAGTAAGGACCAAATCCTTGTGTCTTTTGATTATCCTCTTTTGCCTTGATAAAGCATTCATACCTTGTGTGTCCTGGTTTTGCACAGTAATGACACAGAATGGACCTATCCCTTGACTGTGACCTACGAGGTGATTTCCCATAAGAAGTGTTGTTTATGGCGCGAGACCTGCTCGGGCTGCGCGAAAACTTATGAAACTGCCTGTAGGAAGGCGTGTGGGAACGAGGTCTAGGCGTCTTTGTTTGTTTGGGCTGCCTCATTTCTGGTCGCGATCGATTTTGTTCTCTGTTTGGGGTCGGTGTTGATGTTTTCACAGCTGATACTGTCTCAGGTACCCTGATTCTACCAGAATGTGCATGTGTGTCGACCACACCTGCTTTACTGCACTGCATCTCTACCTCGTTCATTAAGTCTAGTAAGCACATTCCAGGGGTGTACGCGATTGTTTTGGCGATCTTAAGGGTTCTATCAGGTAATTTACACAAGGCAGCTACATAACCAATGATGTCCACGACGAGGTCTGGGGACATCTTTCCATCATCTGTTATCCACTTAGAATTCTCCAGAGTAGCTAATAGGGTTCTCTTGATTGTGGAGACATCAGCAGTTATTTCACTGAGCACATGGTTTGTAGTGTGCTCCCTTACAAGATTTACAATTTTATGTAATTCTGGAATTATACCTGGCAAGAAGTTCATACCTCCAGAAAATTTCTTCAGAAATTCAGTTTTAAATTCATCATATGTCCTAGCACAATGTAGCTTATCGGAGCAGAATAAATTGCTTGCTGGACATCTTTCCTGGCTTATGCAAGATGAAAAAATAGCAATTTTCTCTTGTTCATCTAGTATGTGGCGCTTGATGAACATTTGTTCGCACTGACTGATTAATGAAATGACATCAATGCGATCCTTGTCTGTGCCAGAGAATTTTGGGGCAGTCTTATCCTCGTGATACACAAAAACGTGAGGTGTGGTTTTTAGATCAGCAGTATTTGGTTCTTGATTCATATTTAATGATTGCCCTGTTAATTCAACTTGTACGAGTTTATCGTTATGTGAGTGAATGGTAGAATATGTATGACCGGACCGGTGAACCCTGTTAAGTATATTGGCATACGTATTCAAGGCAGCTGCAAAGTCGATACTCTCTATGTCTGAAGGGGTTTCCCACTCATCATCCGAAACTCCCGTATTTGTTTCCTTATCTATAACGTGTGGTGTGGGTTGTACAATGGGTGGGCTGTCTCTTAATTGTGAGTCTGATGTTGTGGCAATTTGTGTGTCATCTGGTATTAACGTGAGTGGTGGCGAAAATATTCCTGTCATTAAGATATGATGTTATGAAATACGCCTCTTGTTTATTTATGTCCTAGCAAACTAGATGAGTAAATAAGTTGAATATAGCTAATTTTAGCACTGAGAAGAAATGAGCAAGTATAATTTTACCCACTTGATACAGATCGTAGAGGTGTGTCGATACAAAAGTCGATCTCGGAAGAAAATACAGGTTTGATTGAAGAGCTCTTGATAATTCTAGTGGTGTGTTGATGGACGATATTACTCAGGAAACTCCATGGCCTGGTATTTGTAGTGGTTAACGGCTGTTCCAGGCAAACCTCAGCATAGAACGTCGAATTTCCAACTTAACTGTGAAAATAAGTGAATATGAGTAGGAGCTGTGAATAATGAGTAATGAGTAGTGGGTGAGAAGTGCCTGGTGTCAGTCACACGTTGCTTGGCATGGCAGACTCGCGTTGTGATGTCATCTCAGCACATGGTGACGTCGGCTTCCCACACTGGTAGCTGTGGTGAGTGAATGAGTAGCGATGAGTAACTTGAGTGAAGATGAGTTGTGAGTCGTGTCTCACTCTTCGTTTGTTTGTTCCCTTTATTCTATGTGGAAGTTTTCTCGGTCCTTTTCTCTAGTGATTTACTCGTTGTGGGATGAAGACTGCCGCTACTTGTAGATGTGTGTAGAAGATTATACAGACGACGTAGAGTTGTTAATTGTAGTTGATTGTAGATGGCTGTAGTTGATTGTAGATGGCTGTAGACTTTGTAGACTATTTGCACTGTAGACTGTATTTTGTAGGAATCAATGTAGAACTGAAGCTAATCTTGTAGTCTCGGTTGCTTTTGTAGAAATTTGCTTTTAATTCGGAGACGATGTCCGCAGATTTGCTGGTTTGTCGTTACGCTACGTGCAAGGGGTCGAGTGATCTCTTGACCTCTGCATCAGCGTAATGATCCGGGAGACGGAGGGAGCAGGATGGAGAGAATACTGTCAGGAGCTGATGTTGTTGGTTGTTTTCAATCTTGATATTTTGTAGGAATTTAATGTTGATTCGTAGACGAGGTTCGTATACGTTCGCTGCTACCAAATGTCATAATGACTTTGTAGTTACTTGTAGAGAAGTATATTTTAGACTTGTGGTCGAGCGGCTTTTATATCTTGTAGTAGTTTCCCCACCAGATGCCATGTAGTGACGGGAGAGGTAAAGAATAGTATGGGACTATTTTTATTTGTCTTGGAAATATTAAACAGGTATAAGAGTATAAGTCCCGGGTAGCTACCTCCCTGTCTCGCTATCTCTCTCTCTTTCTGTTCTAAGGCTAATCTCCGTCTCGACCTCTCTCTAGGGTCGCTTGTCTCCTTCTAAACTCTCTTTCCTAAAATCTGGTGTAGCAGGGGTGTGTCACGTATGTTCCACATGGTTACCAGATCTTTCTCACGAGAGGACTGCTGACAGCTAACTGCATCATCTCCTTACTGGCCGCTGTCGTCAGCTTTCCTCCGTATAAGCATGTTTAGCGCTGCTCGATTCTCGCAGACACAACACCTTCTCATCATTTGACTTCCTGCTTCTATCTGTCTCTCTATCTATCTATTTATCTATCTATCTATTATGTAGTCCTATAAAATCACTATAATCCCACTCGCTTTCCACCAAATGTTAATGCTTGTTCATGCCCCTTGACGCCAGTCGTAGGTGAAGGCAAAGTCTCGGCGAGTTTTCTGATGATATATATTAAACACCGTCTTAAAACTTATACAGCAGCACCTGACAGCACCCGTGTCCAACCCCAGACCCTTACAGACAGCTACTGCTTGCCGGCTCTCACAAAGGCATGAATCACTCAAGGTAGACACATTACGTGCTCATCATAGACATAACAGGGCGGTGGCGTCCTACTTGGATTCTACTTACAACTACTTACATACTATATTTACACACTACATAATATTTACTTAATATTTACAAATGGTTACAAACACCACTCCCTCCCTTTCCTCTCCTTACCTCACCCATCCACCTCCCTTCCTTGTATCCATCATATCACCTATCCCTCCCCTCCCCGTCCCGCTGGGATCTCAACCACATTTACCATGTAGTCAGTGTGATGATACTAACACTCATACTCTTCCCCTGTGCACAGCTCATCCTCTTGGGATCTATGCCTCCTCCCTTTTCCCTGCATCCCTTTCCCTTGTAGGACCCTGTTCCTACCCTAGCTAGGCGCTGTTTGCTACAGGATGGTGGCTGTTTTCTTGTGCTCGGTGGATCTGATCGATCAGACAGACCGGATTAGCATAAAAATAGCAAAAACCTCTAACTTTCCCCTCGCTTTCTTACGTCCAATCCTCACCCACCCCCTCTCCTCACTCATCATTCCACATACCTTCCCCACCCCCACTCTTCTATCTCCTCGCCGTCATTATCCTCTCCTTTTCCCTCGTCCTTCAAGTTCTTCCCTTACCCCTTGACCCGTCCTGTCACCCTTCTCCAACAGCCACCTCCTCCTCTCTTTCCTTGCCACTCTCTCTCCATTCGCCCCTACCTCTCCCATATCTATTTCTTCCTTCCTTCCTTACTCTCTTTTTCGCTTCTTTCACCCTTTCCCTTCCTCTCCCACACTTACACCTCCATCTCTCTTCCTTTCCATTTTCCTTCATTCTTTCTACTCCCTCAGCCTCCCCTCTCCCGTACCCACCCCACTCAAATCTTCTTTTTCTCATATACCTTTTTTCTTCCCCTCTCCCCTCCTCTCTCTTCCTTACCCGAAGCCCTCACCCCCTTCATTTCACAAACCCACTCTCTCCCCTTCTCCCCTCTCCTCTCCTCCTCCACTCATTATTCTCACCCCTCCATTTTTTTTTTTATAGAAAGATTTAGGCGTTCATTTGAAAACACGATATAATGTGCGTTTTTATGATTGCCTGCAGAGCTGTTGGCCCGTGTGAATGCAGTGTTGCTACACGGTACAAATGAAACCAACAATATAGACAATTAAAAAAAAATGTAGTGTGTGGAGAAGTAAGTGGGAAACACTGGCATCGTCAAAACGATTTAGAATCAATCATCATCATCAACAATATTCATCATTAAACTAGCATTATCACTAACACTGTTACCATAACCATCATCGTCATTATGTTTCCTTAAAAAAAAAAAAAAAAAAAAAAAAAAAGAGGGGAGTGTGAGGAAGCAGCAGCAACAACAACAGCAGCATGACCTTATTTCCCATTAATATAAATAGAGTGGGGGGGTTCCATCATCATCTTCCTACTATACACAGGGAGGGCAGGATCCAAAAACAGAGAGAGAGAGAGAGAGAGCTAACACAAAGGGTATGGGAAACTGTCATCATGAAAGTACCCAGTGAAGAGAATAATACCTCCGCCCAATCACCCATTCTGGCAGAAACAAAGATGAAATACAGAAACATAATCGTTGTGAATAGGTTGTATGTATAGATCTGGCAAGAAATGCTGAAAATAAAGGGAAAAGTAGAAGTTATAAACACCACAATCAAGGAGCAGTTATGGATGTGGAAAGGTCATGCCCTTCGTAGAGCAGGGAAAAGTTATGCATGATAACAGAATGGCAACCTTGAGATGAGGCGAGAGGAGGAGAGCGACAGAGAACAAGATGGGGAGATGAAATTAGCTGATTTGTTAGGACTGAAAATTATGGAAAACGATAGGTGAGTCCTTCTTCCTGCATTGCAGTCTTATTTTGATGATGATGATGATGATTATGAAGATCATTATAAAATATAATAATAACTTTGATGTAAGAACACCTCTTGACAACAAGCCTTTATTAAGCCCTACAGTTTAAGGATGTTTCTCATTTTAATCTCACCTCCACTAGACTGTTATACTTAACCTTGGTAGGACTCTCGTAATGAAAGAGCTAAATAAAACTAAAACGAATCTCCTTGGTCGTAAAAGCTTCTCGAGCCAGAATAAACTCGACTGAGGGTATAATAAAAAGACGTCCCCTTCCCGCAGACGTTAAGATACAACGTTTCTGTCTAGTAAACTCTATCAAGCAGAAGTCTTTCATCTTAATTTGACAAGATTTTCGTCCTTTTACACCTTATTTCACGTAGCTCGGTGGCAGAAAAAGACAAAAGTTGTTCCCATATTAATGCCCGCGACTGTACGTGACAAAATTTAATAGAGGAAATGTGTCTCAATACAGCCTTGTCGTGAAAAAGATGTCCTCAAAATATTGACTGACGTCGAAAAATCCAGCATTTTCAGGCACCAGTTGGGATGTGTCATGTGTCGTGGGAGCAGTTATTCGAACTGCGATTAATAGGATGTTCTAGTAGGGGTCCGGGCCTGTTACCCACCCATTTTCTAGATTGTGGTAGCCTAGCCTCTGGTTCCTATGCGGGCAGGGGTAATATGACACTGGGTATTATCATGTTCCAAAATACACCATTGATCCTCGCAAAACCTTAAAGTGCCATAAAATCTTACTTTGGCAGTATATTGCTATCATTCTCCCATTATAGACCATCATCGCATTGGTTCATGGCCTCTCCCTTTCACAACACAATTTCTGATGAGGTAATTTCGTAGAGGATTATATACTCAGGAGAGAGAGAGAGAGAGAGAGAAAGAGAGACGAAGATAGAGGATTAGCCCGAGGAGTTTGTGTTATATGTAGGTAGACTGATGGAAAGATAGGTTGATAGACCAATAAACGAGACGAAATAAAGAAAATAAGAAAGCATCAACAAACTGGAGTAAAGTATGAGAGAGAGAGAGAGAGAGAGAGAGAGAGAGTACACTACTGCTGAAAAAATCCAATTCTTAGGGCAGGTACTCGGTGATTACGTTTTGGTGAGCAATGCATGCTGGATAATTTCGCTCCGTTACGGCCATTCCCTTTATAGTCACAGCATTTTTACCTTAATGGCGTTATTTTTTCTTCATTTTTGCATTTTTATAACAGTAGATCTGTGTAAGCCAGACTTTTGTCTTTTTTGAGTGTTGTAATGGAGCAAAAATTTGTAGGATCTGTGTGCTTTTGAAAGTTATCTTTTTATAGTACTTAGTTTGTATCCTCTCTCTCTCTCTCTCTCTCTCTCTCTCTCTCTATCTCACTCTCTCCCTCTTTCTGTGTGTGTGTGTGTGTGTGTGTGTGTGTGTGTGTGTGTGTGTGTGTGTGTGTGTGTGTGTGTGTGTGTGTCTTCACTTTTACTTCACTTTTCCTCTTGGCCTGTTCTCCTTTATCTTCATCCAGTTTTACTTGGCGTTTTCTCCCTGACATGCTCTCCCATTCTTACCTTCCTTCCAACATATTCTGTCCCATCTCTCTCTCTCTCTCTCTCTCTCTCTCTCCACCTTTACTTGACTCTTCCTTCTTGGCAAGCTCTCCTTATCTCCTTTCCAATAGATTCTGTCCCACTGCCTCCCCCCCACCTCCCTCACTCACGCACACAAACACACTAGTTCCCTGAACCGTTAATACTGATTAATTCTTGTGTTCCGCCTTGCCTTTGATCTCACTGGGTCGTATTTACCCTCAGTGAATCTTTGCGACATAAAGACTGCTAATATTTATTCTTTCGATGCAACAGGACCGGTAAGACGATAATAATGATAACATACCGTGCACCTGTGTGTAATGACTATAGGTGAGTCGTTATGGTGGTGACTATGATGATGAAGGGGTATATTTACGCCTAGTGACTGCAAGAAGGTTGTTACGGTGACAGTGAAGTAGATTTATGCCTGTCGATTACAAGAGGGTCGTTACAATGATACTGAAGGAATAGATGTAAGTCTGTCGACTACACGAGGGTAGTATAATGCTGAGTGATTAGATTTATGCTGCCACAAGCTTTCCAAGATCATCATAAAGGGGAAAGGGAGCGTTAACGGGTTTTATAAATACCTTCTGACTGAAAGAAGATAGTCACAATCGTAATGAAACATTGTATTTATGCCTACTCACTACAAGAGGGTTGTTAACATCCTTTTAATGGATTATATTTCTGTGCCAGTCAGTTGCAAGAGGGTCGTTATGATGAATGGAGAGATTATCACGATGATGATGCAGGGTGCGATTATGTGTATCGAATTCAAGAATATCGTCAAGATGTTGAGCGGTTAGGTTTAAGCCATCGATCCGCAGAAGAGTCGTACTGGTGATGACGATGATGATGATGAGTTACATTTACGCCATCGATTGGCAGGAGGGCAGTTGTAACAAGGAAAAGTTAGGTTTGTGCTTATTGCCTGGGAGAATATCGTTAGATGATGGAGATGAATAAGGGTAAAATTTATCTGTCGAATGCAAGAAGGTTATGACGATAAGGAAGGAAGGGATGTATTGGTGCCTATCGACTGCAACAGGGTGGTTATAGTAATGGTCGTGGTGGTGCCTCCATAGGAACGACCTTGTCGTGGTGAGGGACATATGTATCCCGCAAATCTGGTGAGTCGTACCACCGGGAAGAAGAGATCCCCCCCAGACTCAGCAGGAGGACAGTTACCCATGCAGGAAGGGATATCAGTTTGGGGTCAGACTACGTTTTCCCAAGTCCACTGCCTTGTGTGTTACCCTTGGAGGAGTAAACTCTGAACGAAAAATCCGTGACTGGAGTCCCACAGAAGACGGGGCTCAACAGACAGAACTTCCAGCAGGCTCCTGCAACCCTTATCGATAGACGGTCGTCCTGAATCTTCATGTCATCATCACATGTTGAGAAGCGCCAAGTCATGTGGTGGTGAGGACTGCTCACCTTCACTATCACACAAATCCATTTATTGTACAGTACAAGCCCACTGCCATACTCACCTCCCATTTCATCCTTTCATCAAAATCCAAAGATATATGGCGACAGGATAGGGTGATGGTGACAGGTCATGGATGTGGCTGGAAGTCGCTAGCTTGAGTCCTGCACATAGGCAGCACTGGCCCATTGGCTGCTGGCATGAAGGCATAGGAACAGGTCATGCCTTCAGCAGGAACCATTGCGATTAAACAGCTGGAAACAGACGCCCAACTACTTACCTCTGATGGGGAGGGGTTTAGAAGGTAACTTAAACATTTGCTGCTCCACACCACCTGGGTAGATAACCATGTCTGTCAAGGCATTCTGCACTGCTGTCGAAAAAAACAAAAGAATCGCTCTGAATCTTGCTTTCTAGAATATACAAACCTTGTTTGATACTGACCAAGACAGACGACCACGCCGTAGAACTGCCCTACAAAGTTGACATTGCTGCCATGTCTGAAAGTTGCCTGTCAGGATAGGTCAACCTAATACAGGCAGGAGAAGCTTATCTATTACTGGCGGGGGATACCCAGACAATGTAAGAAGAAACATTGGTATTGGCTTTGCAGTCTGATGCAATTTGCTACAGAAGATCCAAGACTCACATGTGGGTATAGCAGTGAAGCTGATGTCCTGGTACTCACCACTGACATCAGTGCCTATCCCCCAGTGTTTGACTCTGAGGACACCATCAGATATTCCCTTCATAACTCTCTGGATGCTACCATTAACCTATTACCACATAATGACAGTCTCATCCCTCTTGGTGATTTTAACGCCAGAGAATTAAAATATAGTCTCCTCACGCAAGGCTTTATAGGCTGCATGTTGTTGATAACATGAATAACAACGGCCTAAGATTCTTTCCCCTATGCCTGGAACACAGTCTGGTCATCACCAACACCATTTTCCAACTTAAAAATAAACACAAGACCATAGGATGCACCCACAATCAAGACATTGGCACCTAACCAACTATGCCATTGTAAGGTAGTGATATCAAAGTGAAGCTCCCATAATCCAAGCTATGAGAGGTGCTGAATGCTCCACAGACCATAACCTTATACTCAGTATATGGTAACTATAGCCGCGGCGCACGACTCCGAGGTTGTCATTATCGTACCCTGGCAACCTACCATTCAAAAGTGCGTCCGATTTCGCATCATATTATACACGAATCATATAATTATGCACGAATATATTATACACGAATATTATTATACATGAACATATTATACACGAATCACATGCGGCTCATATTATGCACGAAATCAGACGCACTGTTGAGGGGTGGGTTGCCAGGGCACCATAATAACAACTTCAGAGTTGCACACCGCGACTATAGTCATATGCAAACAAATGCGTCATATACTATCGTTCAAGAAACTAGACTGTTGTATAATGAAGAATGTGGCAACTTGTAACACCTTCTGCAGCACTATTACAGACAAGCTCTCTCAGTGCCCACCACTTGCCCTAACAACGTGGCAAAACTGGATGTAGAATGGCTGAACGTTAAGGCACTGCTTTAAACGACTGTAGAGGAAAATCTAGGCTTCTCCACTTGTCGCCATAGAGACTGGTTTGATGATAATGCTCAGGGCATACATGACCTTCTTGCAATGAAGAATAGAGCACATAACCACTGGCTGACTCATCCTAGCTCCTTTACTCTAAAAACTGAATTTCAGAATCTCAGAAGTGAAACCCAGAGAAAACTGCATGACACGGAGAATAAATGTTGAACAGAGAAAACAAAAAAGCCTGAAAGACTGACTGATAATAATGACCAACATGGGTTCTACAAGTCCATAAAAATCATCTATGGGCCAACCAAAAACAATTTAACAGATATTCGATCAGTCGAAGGAGAGCTCCTGAAAGATAAGTAACCAATCCTAGACATTTCGGCACAACACTTCAATACCTTACTGAGTCGAAGAAGCCTGGAGGCGCACGATATCCTTGATAACATCCAAACGCTCCTCATGCAGCAGATCTCGATATCATACCCACACATAAAAAAAAACTGTTCAGGCCATCTAATCTCTAAAAAATAACAAAAGCCTTGGGACTGATGACATACCAAATGAACTAATCAAAGAAGGTGGGCAGTACCTCCATTAGCACCTCCATAATCGTATAGACCTACTGACTATCTGGAACCAAGAACGAATTCCATCTGGATGGCTTTCTTCTGACATTGTAACCATCTACAAAAGAAGGGGACTACTCGAATTGTGACAGGAGTAGAGGTATCTCCCTCCTTGTGAATGTTAGTACATTACTAGCCAGGAAAATGTTATCCAGACTGACAAAACATCTGACCGAGTCAACACTTCCTGAAACAATGTGGATTTCGGAAGGAATGAAGTACCTGTGATATGATCTTCGTTGTCCAACAGACAAAAGAGGACTGCGATCAGGCAGAGGCATTTGACACTATCAGCAGAGAAAATTTATGGAATGTTCTTTCAAAGTTTGGAGTTCCATAAAATTTCTTTCCATCATAACGAGCCTGTTTGACAACATGCTTGTTCATGTGTCCATAGGTGGATGCAAATCTGAACCTTTCAACGTGGATGTGGACGTAAAGCAAGGATGTGTCATGGCTCCTGTCATTTTCAACATCTATCTCACCGTAGCCACCCTTTTAAGTCACCTAATAAATGAACCCTGATGATGGAATAATAATTCATTTTCGTCTATTCGGTTATCTCAGACGACTTCAAGCACAAAGACTGAAATTGATCATTTCCTACAGCTACAATATGTTGATGACTGTGTTGTCCTTGTGTATACCCAGAAGCCCCACAACAGAGTCTCATCATCGTTTCCAACATATGACATGAAATAGGCCTCCGAATAAATGTCAATAAATTAGATTTCATATCTTAGTGAAATAACCCAGCAGAGCCTTTTGAATTTCAAAAAGCCTAAATGGCGAAAATGTAAAACAGGTGGAGAACTGTACCTACTTTCCTGTGTGCTCACAGATAAACAAAACACTGATGCAGTTGTCCCTGAATAAATCAACCACTATTCAGCCTCTTTTGGACGTCTCTGATCCAGAGTCTTTGAAAACACCAATATGATATTCGAGACGGAGGTATCAGTATATACGGCTGTATTCCTCCCCACCCTCTTAAACAGTACAGAATCCTGGACTAATTATCAGCATCACATCAAACAGCTTGAGTCGTTCCACATCTGATGCTTACAGCGCATCTTAGGACATACATAGGAGGATAAAGTCTCTCACTTACAAATTCTCCAGTGGGCAAAGTCAACCAGTACAGGAACCACGTTGACTTAAAAACAGCTGAGATGGGTCGGACGCATGTTCTACATCCCTAAGCACCGCCTTCCCTGCCACGTTCTGTATGACCAACTCCCTGCATCAAGCTGCAACCCAGGGAGACAGAAGAGATATAAAGATCATATAGGGACAACTCTGAAGAAATGCAGCATCGTACCAAAAGGTCTTGAAACCAAAGCCTCTGACAGAAAACAGTGGTGAGTCTTCAACAGCTAAGGAACCATTCATCTCGAAGAAGCTCGAAACCTGACCAGAGAAGAGGGTAGACAACGGAGGCACAACCAAAACAGAGCTCTCCCAGCAGACTCCTACTTAACATCCCGACTGTGTGGCAGTTTGCGGATCCAGGACTGGTCTGCACAGTCACACATGTTGGCACCAAAGACAGTCCTATTGAGTATAGTAGCCGTCGTCTTCTGTGGCAGAAGGGCAGCTTTAACTATGGAAGCTGGTAGTGATGATGAAGATAATAATGAAGGGGTAGATTTATGTCTTTCGACTGCTAGAGAGTGATTATGATTATGATCATGATGGAAGGATAGAATCGTATGTCTGTCGCTTGCAAGAGGGTCATGATGGTGGTGGTGGTGATGATGATGATAGGCAAAATTTCTGTCCATCAATTGAAGGAGGGTCTTATGAGGATGTTGATGATAATGATAACAACAATGCTAAATTTCATGATGATGTGGGATGAGATCCACTCCTATAGACTACAGGAGGGCACAATACACACACACACACACACACACACACACACACACACACACACATACACATTAAAATCTCCAATACCCTTCCCCCGGCCTCTGATTTTCTTTCTCTATCACACATCTTAAGCCAATGCCTTGCGTGTTACCCTCATAACATCATTTTACTATAATTACCCCTTTCCCATCCCCAAAGCCCCTGCCTGTTTATGCATCTATCTATCTGTCTAATTATCCCTGTTCTGTGTTTATCTGTCTGACTGTTTCTTATATGGTTTTGTCCAACTATCTCCTCTGTTCATCTGTATTTCTCTGACTGTTTATCTGTTTCTTATTTGTGTTTATTTTTCTCTCATTCTGGTCCCATAGATGCTTGGTGATATGTGGCTGAGCTTACGATTACAATGGGCTGTAACCGATGGACTAAAATGTGAGTCGGAAAATTTTGGAAGTTGGTTATCATGAAAAACTCTACAAGCGTGATAGGTCGGACTACTGCTCCTCAACGTTCTGAACTACCGCAGCTTGGAGTTGGGCCCTACAATCTCAAGAGAACGAAATGGGACTGGCAGTTGCGGGTTTACTTTTTGCCTGTCCGTTCAACTATCTGTCTGCTGAGCTATTTGTTTCTATATCTACTTAAACCCTTATTGTTGTCAGCTGAGTATCGGTTTCTCTCTCTCTCTCTCTCTCTCTCTCTCTCTCTCTCATTTAAACTATTTCTTCAGTCATCTTGGCTTAATCCTCTCTCCCTCACTATTTTTCACTCCCCGTATCTCACCAACCACAGCTCTCACTCAGCTTCTGTGTGTGTGTGTGTGTGTGTGTGTGTATACAGAGAGGGCAACAGCATATCAAACCTCCCCTCGTGCTCACTTCGTCATCCACACACCAGCCGTCACTCACCATCAACACCTGCCATAGGAGGGCGCCGTCCCCGCTAAAACAACGCAGCATACCACAGATTAATTGAAAGACACCTGACAGACGGAACACTACGATATTGAAACCATTGCCTTAGAGTGCACCCAGGGTCTCTTATTTTCGCCTGTCTGTCTGTTCACATATATTTTATTTATATTTTTCTTCTAGGGTTTTTGAGCTGCATTGTAATTGAATGACACCGATAAAATATTTACTCTTTCTCAACCTGACTGCCTTTTTCACGCCCCTCCTTACCCCTTCCACTCTGCCTTCCTCCTCCACAGCGCCATATCCACACAACCCTGCCTCGCTGACACCCTGTCCTGTCACACCCAACCAAACTCTTCCTCGCCTATACCTTACCCACCCACACCTTGCCTCTCACACCAACACCCTGCCTCAAGTATGCATCCTACCACATTCTCTACACACAACCTACTTCACTCACACACTCTTTCTCATCCACATACCCTGCCTCACCCACATATCGTGCCGTCCACACACCCTTCTGCCCATACACCCTGACTCCTATAGGTACCCTGCCTCACCCACACAGTGCCTCTTAACCTTAACCTACCTCATCTTCTCCCTGCCTGTCACACATACCCTACCTCGCCCACACCCAGCCTCTTGAACGCAAACTGCCCCACCTACGCCTCATACACATACCCTACCTCAGCCACACCATATCTCATACACATGCCCTGCCTTACCCTGTTTCCTACACATATCCTGCTTCACCCACTCCGTTTCTCTTACATATACCCTACAACAACCCACACCTTGTCTCACCCACAACATGCCTCACCTACACCCTGCATCACCCACACTATGATTCCTACACAAATTCTACTTGACTCACACCCTACCTCATCCACACCCTGCTTCCTACACAAAACCCGTCTCATCCACACCCAGCCTCACCCACACTCTGTTTCACTCACATATCCTGCCTCCCACACCCTGCCTCACTTACACACTCTGCCTCACCTACTCCCTGCCTCATTTACATTTCCTGCCTCACCCACACCCTGCCCCATTCACACACTCTGCCTCACCCACATCCTGCCTCATGCACACACCCTGCCTCACCCACTCCCTGCCTCACCCACACCCCGCAAGCCTCTGCCTCCTACATATCGTATGAAGGTTCACTTTTCCAAGCTTTTGTTCAGACTTTCTGGGTATGCCACGTATCTTTGCTCGTTTCCATTCTATTTTTTTTTCAGTCTTCTTCTCAATAGTATTTTTACCCTAACAGAATTCTATCCAAACAGGATGAGTTAGACCAGTTTCGCAAAGCGTTAGAAGTGGTAATTTGCGCTGCTTACGTTTTCACTACAATGACGTCTTTTGCACATCATTCTTGGTAACTCCAAAGAGAAAGAGAGACTTTTCCATCTGGTAAGATTAAATACAGCCTTCCCTAGCCCTTTCAGTACAAGAGATTACCAGTTGGCAAGACTTTAGATAAATTACGCTTCATCTTGAAGTGTTTCACTTAGATGCAGTGCATAACACGCAGAATCGTAAAAAGAAAAAAAAAATGTAGAACCGTCATTAGTGACTGTGCAGTAAACGTTAACATAACAGATTATTCACCATCACTAGGAAGATAAAGTATGAATAAACGGGCTTGTATAAGTACTGGGATTATACCAGGAATACGAGATATCTGAACATAATATTTTGTTTTCTATTTCCTAATATATATATATATATGTTACGGAACAGAGAGAGATAATGAACACTTCAAGTGAGAATACTAAAATCACTACTGTCCAGCAAAGTTCCAGGTTCAAAACAAAAGACTTAGGTAAAATTACAAGTAAAGTTAAACGCTCAAACTAACAACTAAACATTCAGGACTCATAAGGATAATGTAATGGCAAAACAGGTTACATATACTGTATCGTTAACTGCAATAGCCTCTATTAACACGAATTTAACAAGAGCAAATTTATTTAAGTCAGCCCTGATAAAATGAGAAAACCGGATAATGCTGAGTTAAAGCAAGATATAATATTATTACAGATACAAAATATTACTAATACTGGCTGACAGTATGGAACCAATATGAATCATAAAAACTTTACCAGGCTTACGAATTAACGCCTTAGGCTATACAGTACAAGAAAAATGGTAATAACACTTATACTCAAATTATACAGCAGCTAGATGGTTGGAGACTTCCTGAGCACTCACAAAAATAATAATATACTGTACAGGGGAGGACAGAGATGTGAACAGAATGAGGGGTAGATCTAAGTGGCAACTAATGCAGAGACTGAGCTCATTATATAGGGGGCCAGCAGAGCTTGATTCAACTTGTAAGAAGGACGTGCAAATGAAGGCATAGGGGACGAAGAGTTGACAATCCTGCTCTGAACAACAGAAAGAACGACTTACTCTACTATAAGGGGGAGAAGAGGGGAGTGAGGTAGAACAAGGAAGCCTGGTCACTATGGAAGCCACGTGGCGAATCGTGAACAAACATGCAGCATACTGTACATTAGGATCATACAAAGGATGATGCAGTCATGAACAAAACTGTATCATAAGTTAGAATTATACAAGGGATGATGAAATCATAGGCTATGTAACACCTCTCCACAAAGAAAAAGAAATTTACAAAGGAAGTTTCTTATTACTCTAAAACAATCTGTCTAAATAATATTTTCTTTCCCCTTCACATGTCGTATGTCTAATGAATACTCCTGAAGATGAAGACTCCATCTTGTCAATATCTGATTTTTATCTTTAAACTTACTAAGGAATTTCAGTGGGTTATGATCGGTGTAAATGACTATGGGGTCAAAACCAGAACACAAATAAAATGAAAAATGCTGTAAACCCAAAATCAAGGCCAAAAGCTCTTTCTCAATAGTTGAGTAGTTCTTTTGAGGTGGAGTGAACTTCTTAAAGTAATAAGATACAGGGTGTTCAATACCCTGATCATCCTCTTGCAGCAAAACAGCCCCAGCTCCTGTATCACTTGTGTCAACAGCCATCTTAAAACGTTTAGCAAAATTTGGAGTAGCGAGCACTGGCTGGCTTAATAGAATAGCTTTAAGTTTGTTGAAAGAGGATTCACAGTTATCGGTCCAGACAAATTTAACTCCCTTTTTCAGTAGGTCTGTAAGTGGTGATACAAGAATTGAAAAGTTAAGAACAAATCTCCTGTAATAACCTACCATTCCTAAAAATCTTTGTAGCTCTTTCCTACTTTTAGGTCTGGGAAGATCACTTATAACCTGAACCTTAGCTGCTGGTGGTGCAACGTGTCCATCACCAATTACCTACCCAAGGTACTGAACTTCAGCTTGATCAAACTCACACTTTGATAAATTAACTACACGATTAGCCTGAATCAAACGCTCAAGAAATTTACTGACATGGCATAGGTGATCTTTCCAGTTGTCACTGAAGATTAATTCATCATCAATATAAACAACACACCCTGCCAAACCCTCTGTTACAACATTCATGAGCTTCTGAAAAGTGGCTGGTGCATTCTTCATTCCATATGGCATTACAGAACATGCAAAAGTCTTTCCTAGTGTTACAAAACATGAGATTTCCCTAGCACGTTCAGTCATAGGTACTTGCCAGTATCCCTTTAACAAATCAGACTTACTTATGTACCTAGCCTTTCCGATCTTGTCTATGCAATCTTCCACGCGAGGGAGAGGGTAGGTGTCTGTTTTGGTTATCTAATTAACACGTCTGTAGTCGATGCAAAGCCGCTGTGAGCCACCTGGCTTAGGGACTAGAGTGACAGGAGAACTCCACTCGCTCTGACAGGGATGAATCATCTTATGATCCAACAGGTAGCCAAGCTCCTTCTGGATGAGAGGAACTTTCACTGGGTTCACACAATAAGGAGGCAGTTTAATTGGCTTTGCATCTCCAACATTGACATCATGCATCAACACAGTGGTTCTTCCTGGAGTGTCACGGAACACTTGCGGGTACTCCTGCAGCAATGCCAAAAACTCCTGCCTTTCCTCGGGAGCTAGATGAGAAAGCTTAGTCTGGAGATCATTCATGATATTAGGATTCTTCCCCAAACTATCAATCAGGCTCATACTGCATGGGAGAGCTTCACTTGCAGACTCGGGTGGAACAGCTACAGTGCAGACTGGGTTATTTTCGTCCCGCCTGTGATATAACTTTAGCATGTTGATGTGACAAAGTTGCTTGTTCTTTCTACGATCTGGTGTGGCGATGACATAGTTGACATCACTGAGTTTCTTCTCCACGAAATAAGGACCACTAAACTTGGCTTGAAGAGGTTGCCCATGCACCAGTAGCAGAATCAAAACCTGATCTCCTGGCTGAAAGTGGTGTAACCTAGACTTCTTATCATACCAAGTCTTCATCTTCTCCTGAGCAGCTCCTAAATTCTCTCTCGCCAGCTGTAAAGCAGTGGACAGCCGTTCTTTGAACTTCATCACATACTCCAGCAGGTTGACGTCATCTTCCTCCAACAGCCAGCATTCCTTGAGTAGCTTAAGGGATCCTCTTACTTCATGGCCAGATAGTAGTTCAAAGGGTGAGAAGCCCAGTGATTCATTTGGAGATTCTCTTGCGGCAAATACAACGAATGGAAGACCTTTATCCCAATCTTTCTGATGTTCCAAACACTATTTCCTGAGCACCGATTTGAGTGTTTGATGATATCTCTCCAACCCTCCTTGGGTCAGGGGATGGTAAGCTGAAGACGTGATCTGGGCGATGCCCAACTCTTTCAGAGACTGCTTGAAAACGTTTGACATGAAATTACTTCCCCGTCTGACTGTATCTCCTTGGGCAGACCAAACTTTGTGAAGAACCCTAGCATTTCCTTAACCACGTTCTTTGCTGAGATATTTCTAAGTGGTATGGCTTCAGGATAACGAGTAGCCATATCAATCAGGGTCAACACATAAGAAAATCCTGAAGAAGTCTTTGGAAGAGGGCCCACAATATCCACCAACACACGGGTGAATGGCGCCTCAAAAGGAGGAATGGGAACTAGAGGTGCAACCTTTTCGGTCTGATTACACTTCCCCACAACTTGACAGGTGTGACAAGACTTACAATACCAGGAAACATCTCTGAAGATACCTGGCCAGTAGAAGTGTTTCAAAATGCGTGCCACAGTCTTCCTCACTCCAAGGTGTCCTGCCAAACTGGAATCATGAGCCACTCTAATGATATCCTGCCTATAAACACGAGGGATGACAACTTGATGTACAACCTCCCATTCACAGTCGGCTGATGCTGTTGGGGGTCTCCACTTCCTCATAAGTACTCCTGACTTTATATAATAACAAGTAGAAGCACCAGCTGACTCTTCCTCACTGCAAGCAGAGTTAGCTAGACCTTTCAACTCAGGGTCAGCAACCTGCAACTCAACCAACTCTTGACGAGACAAATTATCAACACTACGGGGTACTGCCTCATCTGGTGAGTGGTCCAAATTAGCAAGAAAAGTGTCAGCTAGGATAACATCATCATCATCATTATCCTCGAAGTCACCAGTAACTTTAGACTTAGCCCTAGTGACAGATCATGCAGAGAACACATCAGGGACATCATAATCCTGGGTCGGAGTCACTGGTTCACTAGACAACTGAGGAGCTGGACACACTTGACTTCCACCAATATCGTTTCCAAGTAAGAAAGTTACACCTGACATTGGGAGCATCTCAACCAACCCAACCATAACGGAACCATTAACAAAACCAGACTCTGAATTCACTCTGCACAGAGGGACAGAGAAGTAATTATTCCCTACATCTTGTAAGATTACAGTTTCATCAGAGGAATTAACATTAGAGCCTAGAACACTGGTCAGCATAAAGGATTGGCAAGCACCTGTATCACGATATATTTTAACTGATTTCCTGTCATTACTGTCCAGAGGACTGATTAAACCATCAGACAGGAAATTAGCACATGAACTCTTGAGAGTGTCACCCACGTTACTGCTCAAAAGAGGAGCTTCATCATGAGAATTTAATTTACCCCTCAAAGCAGGTTCAGTTAACTCGGTTAAAGAATTATGGGAACTCTCAAGGGTGGACACTAGACCAATTGACTGAATATTTAAAGACTCCTTTTTGTTCACATCACGCTGTCTCCTGAAACATTTCTCCGTAGTATGACCAAGCTTACTAAAATAAGTACATTTACTTTTCTGAAATCTAGAGGTGGAGCTGGTATTTACTTCCTGAGAAACACCATCTTTATTCTCTTTCCTGTTACCTGTACTCTGAGTAGAGGCAACGTACTTACTCTCAGCTTTCCTTTTTTCTTTAGAATATCTTTTGTGAGTAAGAACATATTCATCAGCTAAAACTGCAGCATCAGACAAATTATCTATTCTTTTCTCATCAAGATATAGGCTTACATCTTTATTAATACACCTTTTGAAGTCCTCCAGGAAAATCATCTGCTTAAATTTATCATAATCAGAATTTACATTCTCAGAATTTAACCACTGCTCTAACAGATCTTCTTTGATTTTTCCATACTCAACATGGGATTGCTTATCTTGCTTATAAGTTGTCCTAAATTTTACTCTATAAGCTTCAGGAACAAGCTTATAGGCTTTAAGAATCAAGCTATTAACTACATCATAATTATCAGATTGATCCTGAGGCAAAGATGCATAAGTTACTTGAGCTTTACCGGTGAGAACACTCTGAAGGAGTAATGGCCAATACTTTTTGGGCTAATTAAAACCTATAGCTACCCTCTCAAACAACTGAAAATACTTTGTTAAATCAGATTCATTAACAGGAGGGACAAGTTTAACATTTTTAGCCACATCAAAATCATTAGAGCTAGATGATCCAGTTCCACCTTGTTTCATGCGATACTCATGGTCTGCCTGAATCCTAGCATGTTCAATTTGTGCCTGAGCCTGTGCCTGTGCCTCCTGAATACGAGCCTGAGACTCAGCCTCCTTAGCATGTGCCTGAAACTCAGCCTCCTTAGCATGAGCCTCCTGCAGGGCTAGCTGAAACTTAGCTATTTCAATCTGCGGTTGCTCATCTGGAGGAGTTACATTAAACAAGCTTTTATTAATCGTGCCAACAATTTGATCTTTTGAATGAAGAGAGTGAACAACAATTCCCAATTGTTGAGCAACAGGCTTAAGTTCATTCTTTGTTCTGTTTTTTACATCACACATTGTTTGCACATTTGACAAAAAATCTTTGGCTTCATCAAGTGTAGTAATAGTAGACATCATGAATAAATCAGAGTCACAAAATATCAAGCAATATCCTTATGATAATATCCTGAATATCCTGGCGAGGTCACCAAATTAATGTTACGGAACAGAGAGAGATAATGAACACTTCAAGTGAGAATACTAAAATCACTACTGTCCAGCAAAGTTCCAGGTTCAAAACAAAAGACTTAGGTAAAATTACAAGTTAAAGTTTAATGTTCCAACTAACAACTAAACATTCAGGACTCATAAGGATAATGGAATGGCAAAACAGGTTACATATATGGTTAACTGCAATAGCCTCAATTAACACGAATTTAACAAGAGCAAATTTATTCAAGTCAGCCCTGATAAAATGAGAAACCCGGATAATGCTGAGTTAAAGCAAGATATAATATTATTACAGATACAAAATATTACTAATACTGGCTGACAGTATGGAACCAATATGAATCATAAAAACTTTACCAGGCTTACGAATTAACGCCTTAGGCTATACAGTACAAGAAAAATGGTAATAACACTTATACTCAAATTATACAGCAGCTAGATGGTTGGAAACTTCCTGAGCACTCACAAAAATAATAATATACTGTACAGGGGAGGACAGAGATGTGAACAGAATGAGGAGTAGATCTAAGTGGCAACTAATGCAGAGAATGAGCTCATTATATAGGGGGCCGGCAGAGCTTGATTCAACTTGTAAGAAGGACGCGCAAATGAAGGCATAGGGGACGAAGAGTTGACAATCCTGCTCTGAACAACAGGAAGAACGACTTACTCTACTATAAGGGGGAGAACGGAGGAGTGAGGTAGAACACGCAAGCCTGGTCACTATGGAAGCCACGTGGCGAATCGTGAACAAACAAGCAGCATACTGTACATTAGGATCATACAAAGGATGGTGCAGTCATGAACAAAACTGTATCATAAGTTAGAATTATACAAGGGATGATGAAATCATAGGCTATGTAACAATACATATATATATATATATATATATATATATATATATATATATATATATATATATATATATATATATATGTATACGCAGTAAGCAGAGGAATACTAGACAGATGAGGAACCCATATAGGGCTACACTATGTATAGCATTAAATGGGACTTTTGATTAAATTACACACCATATGGGGCTTCTGTATAGTGAAGCACTTTGTGTGAAAATCCATAAGGAGCTACAGGAAAATATCATTGTGTGGCGTCGATGAGTGAAGTACCTTATGTCTGCAAATCCACAGGGTGCTATAGCGAAACAAAGCACCATAATGAGATTCGATTGAGTGTAGCACCTCACGCACTGAAAACCCTTAAACAAATAACGTTTTCAGATTGAAGGGGTATCCTTTTGTCAGACTTTTTTTTTTTAATATTTGGCAATCTCCAGGCATTTTATTCAGGTCAGGAGACATCTCTTTTAATAAATGAGTTAGTTTTTTTTTTGTGTGTGTGTGTGTGTGTGTTCGACTCTAGGCATACTGTAGGCTTCACAGCCTGCTATCAAGGCCCAGCAGTCCTCCTACATACCATACACCTCTACATGTCACCACTTCGGCATTAACACCCACCATCCATAATGCATAAATGCTAGGGCTGTCTCATACAGGACTGGTGTATTGGTATTAGCGGGGGTAATTTTACGACATGTCGGCGGGTCTTCTGGTAGATTAGTAAAGCCTGATTTAATGAAATTCAAATCCTTAAACTGTTCCCTACCCCAGCCGGGATTTGAACCTGGACCCATTAGAACTGCAGGCCACCTCTCTACCGATTGAGCCACGCCTCCCGTGTTTCAAAATATCAAGAAACGAAAGCAACAATTACTGGTATATAATTATACAAAGCGAATAAATCTTATCAGTGAAGCGCATACCACATTTTATCAACCTCCCTCATTACACCCCATTCTCCCCATTTCCTTGTCTACACTCCATTCGACCCACTTCCCTTCTACACCCTACACTACCCACTTTCCCTCTACATCCCACTCTACCCTCTTCCTTTCTACATCCCACTCTACCCTCTTCCTTTCTACATCCCACTCTACCCTCTTCCTTTCTACACCCCACTCTATCCATTTTCTTTCTACACCCCACTCTACCCACTTCCTTTCTACACCCCACTCTACCCATTTCCTTTCTACATCCCACTCTACCTGTTTTCTTTCTACATCCCGCTCTACCCACTTCCTTTCTACACCCCAGTCGTATGCACTTCCCTTCTACACCAACATTCTACCCACTTCCCTTCTGCGTCCCATTCGACCCACTTCCCCTTTACGCTCTCTCTCTACCCACTTCCTTTCTACACCCACATTCGACTCACATCTTTTCTACACCCAACTCGACACTTCCTTTCCACACCCCATTCGACCCACTTCGCTTCTACACTCTCACTCGACCCACTTCCCTTCTACACCTCACTTGACCCACTTCCCTTCAGGAAGTTGAGTGTGAGAGAAGACTGACGCTCTAAACTCTGGGTGTTGATGGATGGGGTTTTGATCTGCCTGTGGGATTTTGGGTCAGATAAATGCTGTCCTTCGTTCTATGTTGTCTCACCACATTTTGACGCCTTCCTTTAGCCATGCATTCATTCATTCATTCATTCTGGAGACACATCTGGTAGATGAGGACGCCCTCCATTCGCTCACTCGATGTTGTGTTACCTTCAGGAGACTCTGCACCGTGTGACAAATGAAATGGTTTCCTGTAACACAGTAAACCATTTATGAACATGGTGGTAGCCATATAACCAACAAGTGGACGCCTGGCGTCTTGTGGGTTAGACCTACAACAGGATGATGCTCAAAGGGGTTTATGTCTGAGGGAAGGTTGGGGTCTGTTATTCACATAATGCCGTTCAAGGAAGAACGACTGGTCATTTAACTTAAATGCCTATGCTGAAGGCCCAACACCGGGCCACTACGCTCCGGATAAAACAACAAATTCGGAGTAGCAAGCATGATATTAAGGGCATCCTCAGGAGAAAGTTACAATATTTGGCTGCAAATTATTAGTATTCGTTTTTAAATTCCGGATCAAGTGAAATTTTGCATTCATCAGGAAAAATGTACAGTGCCTCTGTCAGTAACCATAGACGGTTTGCTTTCATCTGAAGGAACTGAGTTAGTCCTACTATGAATATTAGGTCACGGTTGCATGAAATTCGATTATCCATAGGCATAAGGTACGTCAAATAAACAACGATGTTCTCAGTTTTGTCTGAAGAAAATTTACACCTGGTGGAATACAATGAAAAACGTGTTTCTACCAGTGCTTGTTTCAGCTGGTTCGGTTTTTCCGCCGTATAGCCTATTCGTCAAACATTGTAAAAAATACTTGTGTCTCTGTATGTACACGAATGATTCTCCTTACAAATCAGATTAACCCTCCAATTAGAATACACATGCCTACACTTGGCCATCAACTTAGCTGAAAAGAAGCTCGGGATATTTGCCAACTGGAAACAAAGGAACACATTATAACTAATGTTTTGGCCGAGAATAAAGAACGTTCATATTTTACTCCAGTTTACGTCTGATGACTTTATTAAACCCATTAAAACCTACCGCAGTCAGATGGTTTAGTGCAATCTATGCGTTGGATTCTAGGTGGCATGAGGCACTTCTTAGCATCTCTGCCTTAGCGATTTATTTTGTTTATTGTACCTTAATATCTCTTGTATGCTGTTCATATCCTTTTAATATCGGCACAGGTTGCATGAATACCATAGATGTGGACGCTAAATTACCAACGAAAGGTGTTACGAAATCTCCAAAAATAATCTAAAGTAATATAGCCAACTAAAGCCTTGTCATCGCTCCTGCTTTTCTGTTTACGTTCCTTGAAAATTGGTCTCTTGAATTCGTAGCAAATGACACTGCTGGCACTGAACTGATCTATAGACAGATAAGGTAATCAATGTCATTTGCTACATACATTGCTTTCTCATATCCTCAGACTAATGCAAAAAAAAAAAAGGTTCAATTTTTTTTTTTTTTTTAATGCGAGGAAGAAGGAACCAAAGGCCATGAGCCCGCAGTAACAGTTCCCTCCAAGAGAAAAACAAAATGCAATAGAGAGCCATATTCAAGATGCGATCATTTTCAGTTGCCTGGACACACTGCGTTTGAAAGACTGGAGATGATAGGCAGCAGGAAATAAAGACAGAGGGAGACAGTTCCAGAGCTGACCTGTTGCATAAATGAAAGACTGGGAGTAACGGTTAACTCTTGCATTAGAGAGTTGGACAGAAAAGGGATGAGAGTTTGCTGCAAGACGGGTGCTACGCGCCCGTCGTAGAGGTGGAGGACTGCATGCAGAGAGTTCAGAGGACCAGTGACCATTAAAGTAGCGATAGAAAAGAGATAAAGATGCAACAGTGTGGCGAAGAGACAGAGGTTGAAGGGAGTCAGTAAGAGGAGGAGAGTTAATGAGACGAAAAGCCATTGACTCCACCCTATTGAGAAGAGCTGTATGTGGGGAGCCTCCCCACACATGAGAGTTGTACTCCACACAAGGGTGGATAAAACCCCTGTATAGAGTCAACAATTGTGCAGGGGTAAAGAAAGAGCGGAGTCGGCTTAGCCCAATCTCTTGGAAGCAGATTTTACAAGAGATGTAATATGATCTTTCCAAGATAAGTCCCGAGTAAATGAAACCCCAAGCATGTTCAAGGATGATGCAGGATTAAGCTGAATATTATTAAACATTAATGGGTATACCTGTGGAAGATTTTGTCGGGTTGATAGGTGTAAGAACTGAGTCTTAGATGCATTAAAGACAACCATATTATTTTTACCCCAGTCAGAGATACGAGCCAAGTCAGACATTAGGTGTGCCATAGCCTAATCCCTTGTTTGTTGAAGTAACTGCTGAGATGGGCGTTGCGGGAACCGAATGGAAAGGTGAAGGGTGGAGTCATCAGCGTATGACTGGATAGGGTTAGATGTACAGCTTAGAAGATCATTGATGAATAAAAGGAAGAGAGTTGGTGATAGGACAGAGCCCTGAGGAACACCACTGTTGATAGATCTAGGAGAAGAACGATGGCCGTCTACAACAGCGGCTATAGAACGACCAGAAAGGAAGCTAGCGATGAAGGCACAGATAGAAGGATAGAAACCGTAGGAGGGCAGTTTGGAAATTAAAGATTTATGCCAGACTCGATCGAAAGCCTTTGAGATGTCAAGTGCAATGGCAAAGCTTTCCCCAAAGTCCCGAAAGGAGGATAACCAGGAGTCTGAAAGGTAGGTGAGAAGATCGCCAGTGGAGCGTCCCTGACGGAACCCATACTGACGATCGGAAAGAAGGTTGTGATAGGAAAGATCTCTTAAAATTTTTCTATTAAGAATTGACTCGAAAACTTTTGAAATACAGGACGTTAAAGCAATTGGACGATAGTTAGAGGGTTGGGAATGGTCACCCTTCTTTGGGACTGGCTGAATGAGAGCAAACTTCCAGCAAGAAGGAAAGGTACAAGTTGACATACAAAGGCGAAAGAGTTTGCCTAGGCAGGGTGTAAGCACAGAAGCACAGTTCTTGAGAACAACAGGAGGGACCCCATCAGGCCAATATGCCTTGTTAGTACTGATGCCAGTGATGGCAGAAAATACATCAACTGAAGAAATTTTAATGTCAGCCATGAGGAAGTCAGAGGGGGGAAGTACCGTAATGGAGGAACAGCACCGGAATCGTCTAAGGTGGAATTAGAGGAGAAAGTCTGTGTGAAGAGATCTGCTTTATCAGTAGAAGAAATAGCTACAGAACCATCAGAGTAGAAAAGAGGAGGGAAGGATGATGAGGTAAAGTTGTTAGAAAGATTTTTGGCAAGGTGCCAGAAGGAGCTAGAAGAATTCGAGTTGGAGAGTTGAGAGCATTTAGTATGGATGAAATTATTTTTAGTAGAGCGAAGAACAGACTTAGCACAATTCCGGGCGGAAACGTAAAGATGATGTGATTCAGGGGTGGGTTGGCTCCTGGTACCTTTTGTAGGCCTTCTCCTTGTTGCGGACAGCATTAGAACAAGCGTGATTAAACCAAGGCTTTCTTGCTTTAATCAAAGGATATAAGAAAGGAATGTATGCTTCCATGCCCGAGAGAATAACCTCTGTAATGCGCAAGGCACACTTAGATGGCTCATGGCCATGGAAGCAATAATTATTCCAGGGAAAATCAAAGAAGTACTGCCTGAGGGCCTCCTAGTCCGCGGCTCCAAAATGCCACAGACGACGTTTCCCTGGAGGGTCCACAGGCCGAACTGGAGTGATAGGACAGGATAAGGTAATAAGGTTGTGATCGGAGGAGCCCAACGGGGAGAAAAGATTAACAGAGTAAGCAGAAGGATTAGTTGTGAGGAAGAGGTCAAGTATGTTGGAGCTCTCTCCAAGGCGGTCAGGGATATGGGTAGGGTGCTGTACAAGCTGCTCTAGGTCATTAAGGATAGAAAAGATGTAGGCTTGTTCACCAGGTGGATCCGTGAAAGGAGAGGAGAGCCAAAGGTGGTGGTGAACATTGAAATCTCCAAGAATGGAGATTTCAGAGAAAGGAGAAATGGACAGAATGTGTTCCATCGTAGAAGTTAGATAGTTGAAGAATTTTTGATAGTCAGTAAAATTAGGGGATAAGTAAACAGCACAGATATATTTAGTCAGAGAATGATAGGAAAGCCGAAGCCAGAGTGTGGAGAATTCAGAAGAATCAAGTTCAGGAACATGAAAGCAAGATAAGTCGTTGCGTATGTATACACAACAGCCACCTTTGGCTTTGAAATGAGTATAGAGAAAGTAGGAGGATACAGAAAAGGGTTTGCTGTCAGTTGCCTCAGACAGCTGAGTCTCCGTTAGAAAAAGAAGGTGAGGTTTAGAGGAGGAGAGGTGGTGCTCAACAGAGCGAAAGTTAGATGAAAGGCCGCGAATGTTGCAGAAATGAAGAAGAAGAGAGTCAGACAGTGGTTCCAGGCACCTCGAGTCGTCACCGGGAGAGGGGCAGATGGCAGGGGCATTTATGGTCCCCCCCCCTGGGGACTCCGAGGCTTGGTGAATCGACGCCATTTTTGGTGAATTTTGAATAGGAAGTGTAGTGTGTACTGTGCATGTAGTTTGGTGAAGATAGTTAGAGAAATTTGTACTGGAGAGCATGCTGGCCTACTCTCTGTTTAACCGAGACACTGAAAAAGTTCAGCAAAGGGGGATGGTCAGGAACTAGTCCTGAGGGCTGATAAAACGGGAGAGCCAGCACTCCCTGTCATCAGCTTTCCATCCACCTCGGGAGTACTGCCCTGCTCGACTGGTGCTACAGTCTACTCCTCAGGCGTGTTCTAATGCTGCCCACAACAAGAAGGCCTACAAAAGGTACTGGAGCCAACCCCTCCCCCTTGAATCTCATCTTTCTTATGTTTCTGCCCGGAATCGTGCTAAGTCTCCTCTTCGCCCTGCTAAAACTAATTTCATTCGTACACTGAACCCTCCTACTAGAATTCTTCCCGCTCCTTCTGGCACCTTCCCAAAAACCTTTCTAACAACTTCACCTAATCATCCTTCCCTCCATTTCTCCTCTCTGATGACTCTGTAGCTATTTCTCCTAAAGATGAAGCAGAACTCTTCGCTCAGACTTTCTCCTCCAATTCCACCTTAGACGACTCCGGTGCTGTCCATCTCTTCCCGTCTCTGACTTCCTCATGGCTGACATTAAAATTTCTTAAACTGAAGTATATGCCCTCACTGGCATCACTACTAACAAGGCATATGGGCCTGATGGAGTCCCTCCTGTTGTCCTCATAAATTGTGCTTCTGTGCTTACACCCTGCCCAGGTAAACTCTTTCATCTTTGTCTATCAACTTGCACCATTCCTTCTTGCTGGAAGTTTGCTCTCAATCAGCCTGTCCCAAAGAAGGATGACCATTCCCAGCCCCCTAACTGTCTTCCAATCTTTAACATCCTGTATTTCAAAAGCTTTCGAGTCTATTCTTAACAAGAAATTTAAAGCATCTTTCCTATCACAACCTTCTTTCTGATCGTCAGTAGGGGTTCCGCCTGGGACATTCCACTGGTGATCTCACCAATCTTTCAAACTCCTGGTCATCCTCCTTCCAGGACTTTGGCGACAGCTTTGCCATTGCACTTGACATCTAAAATGCTTTAGATCGAGTCTGACATAAATCTTTAATTTCCAAACTGTCATCTTACGGTTTCTATCCTTCTATCTGTGCCTTCATCTCTAGCTTCCTTTCTTGTCGTTCTATAGCTGCTGTTGTAGACGGCCACTGTTTATCTCCTAGAGCTATCAATAGCGGTGTTCCTCAGGACTCTGTCCGATCACCAACTCTCTTCCTTTTATTCACGAATGATCGTCTAAGCTTTACATTTAACCCTATCCACTCGTACACTGATGGCTCCACCCTTCACCTTTCTATTCGCTTCCCACAGCGTCTGTCTCAGCAGTTGCTTCAACAAACAAGGGATGAGGCTATGGCACATCTAATGTTTGACTTGGCTTATATCTCTGATTGGGGTAAAAATAACCTTGTTTTTAATACATCAAAAACTCAGTTCTTTCATCTATCAACCCGTCAAAATCTTCCACATGAGTACCTACTATGGTCCTTTCACAGCAAGAAGTCCGTTCAGGGTGTGGCAGAATTTGGAATTCCCCCGAGTGCGACGTTGCCAATTTGACCACCAATTATCGGATTATCACTCTGTCTCCCAACCTACCCCCATCACACCTGTTTCTGGCTCTCTCTCTCTCTCTCTATCTATCTATCTATCTATCTATATATATATATATATATATATATATATATATATATATATATATATATATATATATATATATATATTGTATATGTATTATTTATTTCCAATTTTTTTTCCACACCACTTATGAGGTAAAAGTCTAGGCGCGTTTTATTTTTAAGAGGTTTCCCCTGTAGGCCTAATCCTCTCTCTGATCTTTAATCATAATTTTCTTCGTCATCAGAACTTTGTTATATTGACGAGAGAGAGAGAGAGAGAGAGAGAGAGAGAGAGAGACAGGTGGGATGGGGGTAGGTGATAATCCGATAATTGGTGGTCAAATTGGCAACTCTACGACTTGGCAACATGGGAAAAAAGCATTGCCACGTGTCATAGAATTCATTCAAATCGTTGTTATAATTCTAAAAAGTGATACTCAGTGTACTATATAGCTTCCTTTACTATATGCAGAATATAAAAAACAATTTCAAATAGCACATAGATGGGAAATAAGAGAGAGACGTGCCTGAGACCTGTGGTAATGTTGTGCTAGTGTGCTTTAGTGATCTGTGATAGTGGCTGTGTTAGTGTGTTGTAGTGATCAGCGATAGTGCTGTGCTAGTGATCCGTGAGAGTGTGTGTTGTGGTGACCCGTAGTGACCCGTGATAGTGTGTGCTACCTTGTGTGAACTAGTGCGTAATGGCTTCCTCGGCAGAGAGCTGTGTCCCCACTGCAGGTACTGAAAAGGACTACCTTGAATTAAAGGAGGAACTTCTCGAACTGAAGCGGGAGGTACAAATTCTCAGGCAGGAGAAGGCACAGATGAGGGAATTGTTGGAGGAGATGTTGGAGGAGAAAGAGAAAAAGGCTGAAGGTTGGACACTTGTTAACAAGGGTGCAACGAAGTTCACCCTTAAAAAGCAAAAGGAAATTAAGACAACTAATACATTCGACGCACTACGGGACGAATGTGAAGGGAAGGCAGAGAGGGAAGTAGAGGAGAAGGACGGTGAGAGAACTTCCAGTACAGGTAAGTATAAACAGAACAAGAAAGGTAAGAAAAATGTTGTTGTTGTTGGAGACTCCCAGGTGAGATATCTGAACAGGGCCATGTATACTCCACTCGCTAAACATGTGTGTCTTCCAGGGGCCAGGGTGGCTAATGTGGTAGAAAAAATTTCAAATATCGTAAAGGAAAGTGGTGACAAACCCACTGTGTGCCTCAGTGTAGGAGGCAATGATATTAGTAGCCGTAAGAGTGAGGTACTGTGGAAAAGGTACAATTTGATGTTAGAAAAGGTTAGGGAGAGGGGAGGAACCCCTGTAGTGCTTGGTGTTTTACCAAGGTGGCGGGTTGGAAGGGAATGGTTGAGCAGGGCAATAGGGTTTAATTGCCGCCTTGAAAGGTATTGCAAAGATAATGCAATACCTTTCATAGACAGCTGGGACCGGTTTTATGGACGGAGTGCCTTGTATAGTTGGGATGGGACTCATCTTAGCAGGCAGGGTGTTACTGTTTTAGCTGGAATGATAGATAGGGAGTTGGAGGGATTTTTTCGAGATTGAGAAGTAGGTGTACAGGAAGATGCAGCAACTACACTCAGAAATCATTAGTACCATGTTTGGATAGATGCATCGATACTTGCAAAATTAAGAACAAAAGCTCAACCAATAGTGTAGGTACATCCACTCAGGCACCTCAGATTGAGCAGGCGATGATAGATGATAGAACAAGCGATGATAGAAGGGCGATAAGCGATAGTACAAAAAATTGTTATATTAGTAAAGTAAAGAGTTTCCCAGTTAGTAATAAAATAAATAACAGCAAATGCCAAGGTAGAGGCATAACTACTAGTAATAATCTGAAAGTGTACTACACAAACAGCCGGAGTTTACGTAATAAAATGGAAGAACTGAGGGCTTTAATTTGTACAGAGAAAATAGACATTGCCGTTATTAGTGAAACTTGGATGAATACAGACACTCGAGAATTTTTAGCAGAATATCAGATAAAAGGCTGTAATATTTTTGTGTCAAACCGTCAGGGAAGAAAGGGGGGAGGGGTAGCTATTTATGTAAAGGATTCATTAATCTGTTATAATAAAGAAGACATTAAAGTAAATAGGGACACAGAAAGTGTCTGGGTTGAAATTAGTAACAATAGGGAGAAATTAGTCTTAGGAGCAATTTACAGATCTCCTAAATTAAGTAGAGCTGATAGTAAATACCTTTGGGAGGAAATGAGGAAAGCATCACAGTCCAGCTTAGTAATAATTGTAGGGGACCTTAATCTGCCAAGGATAGATTGGAGAATTCAGACAGGAGATGCAGAGTCAGAGGAATTTCTAGAGGTAGTACAGGATAATTTCCTTTATCAGTATATAAGGGAGCCCACCAGAGGTAATAATATACTAGATTTGGTTTTAGCTAATAAAGAAAATATCATTAGCGATATAGAGGTTGGTGGACGACTTGGTAATAGCGATCATGAAGAAATTAAGTTCAAATTTATTTGGGATGTTTGTTCCACTGAAAATACCTCCACCGTTCCTAATTTTCGTCTAGGAGATTTCGATGGCTTAAGAGCTTATTTTCGAACGGTATTCCACAGGGAGATTAGCTATTGGAGGGAATGCCAGGTCAGTGTGGAATCCCAGGTCATAGGTCAGGCGCAGGAAACACCTGGGGATAGGAATGTAGTCCAGGTGACGGAAATTAACTCAGCTACAGTACCAAGCAGACGTTCAACCAGTGAGAAGTATAACGAGTTAATAAATATAATACACGGAGGCCAAGATAGATATATTTCTTCAAAGCCGTTTAGAACTAATAATTCGGAACCTAGATGGTTAAACAACAGATTAAAATCTCTCATAGGCCAAAGGAAAGGAATATATAGAAAAATAAAACGTGGAGAGGAACACTTACGTAACCGGTACACAATTTTAAATAGAGAAGTAAAGAGGGAGATAAGAAAAGCAAAGAGAAGTTATGAAATTAAGGTTGCCAGTGAATCAAAAGAAAACCCAAAAGGCTTTTATCAAATGTACCGAACGAAAAATAAAGACAGGATAGGACCACTCAGAACAGAATCAGGTGACATTACCAGTGAAGATAAAGAAATGTGCTCCATCCTAAATAATTATTTCATATCAGTATTCACCAAGGAAAATCTAAGCCTGGTCCCTCAAGCAGCAAATATTTACCATGAGAATACGGAAAATATTCTTAGTAAAATAACCATTAGTAAGGAGGACGTATTGAAAGAAATTAATAAGTTAAAACCTCAAAAATCGCCAGGTCCGGACGATATATATGCAAAAATTATAAAAGAAACCAAAGAAGAATTATGTCAGCCACTTTTAACGTTATTTAATGACTCTTTAAGTTCAGGAGAAGTTCCAGAGGCGTGGAAAACCGCAAACGTAGTGCCCATCTTTAAAAAGGGTGATAAATCAGCTGCGTCGAATTATCGTCCGATAAGTCTAACGTCAATAGTAGGAAAAATGTTAGAGTCAATTTTGGCAAATAAGATTAGAGAACACTTAGAAAGATTTAATCTTATAAACGAAAGTCAGCACGGATTCAGGCAAGGACGATCCTGCCTCACAAATTTGTTGTCATTCTACTCGGAGGTCTATGAGGCAGTAGATAGCGATAAAGCTTACGATGTTATTTATCTGGACTTTAGTAAAGCTTTTGATAGGGTCCCACACGAAAGGTTAGTTAGAAAGGTTCGAGCACACGGTAGAGACGGCGATATCTTAAAATGGATAGAATCCTGGCTGAAAGGACGAAAGCAGAGAGTATTAATAAATGGAACTAAGTCGGACTGGGGATTAGTAACTAGCGGTGTACCACAGGGTTCAGTACTCGGTCCCTTATTATTTATCATATATATAAATGATCTAGACTTAGGAGTCAATAGCAGCATCAGCAAATTTGCCGACGATACAAAAATAGGGCGTATCATTAACTCGACTGACGATTGCCATAACTTACAGAAAGACCTCGATACATTGTCCAAATGGTCTAAAACTTGGCAAATGGAATTTAACGTTGAAAAATGTAAAGTACTTAACGTAGGCAAGACCATTGGAGATACTAAATACAGCTTAGATAACAAAGAAATTAGCAAATCGGAATGCGAGAGAGATCTAGGAGTTATGATTAGTAACGACCTTAAACCTAGGCAACAGTGTATTAATGCGAGAAATAAAGCAAATAGGGTCCTAGGATTTATTTCGAGAAGCGTGAGCAATAGATCATCTAAAGTAATACTAAAACTTTATCTAGCATTAGTAAGGCCACATTTAGACTACGCAGTACAATTCTGGTGTCCTTACTATAGAATGGATATTAATTCGTTAGAAAATGTACAGAGAAGAATGACTAAAATGATACATGACGTCCGGAACCTGTCATATGAAGACAGACTGAAAAGACTAAGTCTGCATTCGCTAGAGAGGCGTAGAGTAAGGGGAGACTTAATTGAGGTGTTTAAGTGGATGAATGGTATAAATAAGGAGATATTAGCAAGGTACTTAAAGTGAGCATACAGGATAGAACTAGAAATAATGGTTTCAAACTAGAAAAATTCCGTTTCAGTAAGGAAATCGGTAGAAATTGGTTTGGTAATAGAGTAGTAGACGAATGGAATAAGCTACCTAGTAAAGTAGTTGCTGCCTCTTCCATTGAGAGTTTCAAGCATAGGCTAGATAAGCATATGACAAATAAGGGGTGGATATAGAATAAAGAAAACCTTATAACCAATACTAATCAAAAAATTTTTCTTTTCAGGTTACACTATGATAGTCTCTATTCTCCTTTCACACTTTCCTGTAAAATGTCCACGCCAGTTTTTCTATACGGCGTGGTGTTCTTTCTGACTTTTTCCTGCCGGCTTCGGCTGGAGGGTTTGGAGGGCGGGGGAGAGCCTTCTTCTTTGCTGTCCTTATCTCATTCTAGTAGTTCAGTTACTCTTCTAGGAGCTGCCTAGCATGGGCCAACCGGCCTACTGCAGTTATCCTCTCTTCTTATGTTCTTATGTTCATGTACTACAGTTGATTTGGCAGCATCGCTAGAGGTGATTCACCAGGTGGGCCCCACCCTGAACGGACTTCTTGCGGTGAAAGGACCATAATGTTTAATGATATCTAGCTCAGTCATGCATTATCTTTAAACACACTTGCAGTTTCATTCTCTCGGGATTTGATTTGGAAAGAATATATTACATCTCTTGTAAAATCTGCTTCCAAGTGATTAGGTGTGCTAAGCTGACTCAGTACCTTCTTTACCCGTGCACAGCTGTTGACTCTACTTATGGGTTTTATTGGCCCCTGTGTAGTGTACAGCTCTCATGTGTGGGGAGGCTCCCCACACACAGTTCTTCTCAATAGGGTTGAGTCGAAGGCTTTTCGTCTCATTAATTTTCCTTCTCTTTCTGACTCCCTTCAACCTCTGTCTCTTCTCCGCACTGTTGCATCTTTATCTCCTTTCTATTGCAGCTTCAGTGATCACTGCTTCTTTGAACTGTCTGCTTGCATCTCTCCACCACTACGGCTAGCACGTAGCACTCGTCTAGCAACAAATTCTCATCCCTTTTCTGTCCAACTCCCTAATGCAAGAGTTAACCACTATTTCCAGTCTTTCATGTATGCAACAGGTCAACTCTGGAACTGTCTCCTTCTGTCTGTTTTTCGTACTTCCTACGATCTCTAATCTTCCAAATGTAGTGTGTCCAGGCATCTCGAAATGAATGGATTTTGCATTTGGCTCTCTGTTATCTTGTTTTTGTTTTGTTTTTTCTTCGAGGGAGCAATTTGCAGGCCCCTGGCCTTTGGTTCCTTCTTCATTGCATTAAAAAAAAAATCACGAGACTGATTTCCAAAGCCCATGAATGAGAAGTATAGGAGGCGACATGATACTTGTTGCAGAGTGTATAGAATAAAATGCTTTGTAATAAATGATACGAAATAAATAGAGCCATTTAGAATACGACCTTATATGTAACCTGGCGACAAACTCAAGGGATCACAAGCGTCCCCATCTCCAAAAACAAGACAGGCGCAAAAACAAGAGGTCAAAACAACCACGTGTTGGGATGATGCCAGTTCGTATACGCTAAGATAAACGGAATCCAAGAACCAAGTAAAATTCCGTGCCTCCTGAGAGCCGGCCAGGATCTGAGGGTAATGGAAAAGGGCCGTGTCTGGGTGTGCTATGGGCTTGTGGATATGATGGTTGGTTCGATCCCAGAGAGAGGGGGTGAGGGATGGCTATGACTGTACTCTTACTCTTTCATATTGTTTTCTCTTGGTGTGTGTGTGTGTGTGTGTGTGTGTGTGTGTGTGTGTGTGTGTGTGTGTGTGTGTGTGTGTGTGTGTGTGTGTGTGTGTGTGTGTGTGTGTATAACGGGCAACACGTTTCTCAACTCCACTTAATCTCTCTCTCTCTCTCTCTCTCTCTCTCTCTCTCTCTCTATCTATCTATCTATCTCTATCTCTATCTCTCTCTGAGCTGAACAGATATAGTAAAATAAAACATCCATGGACTGTAACGGACAATATTTCTAGGTAAAAAAAAAAAAAAGTTCAGCTGATAACGCTGAACAATATTGGAATTCTGCACTCCCCTCCAAGCCCATGCATATTGGACCTGTGCAGGCCGGCCGCTACAATACACTCAAACATAAATACATAGAGGGTATTAAGTCCAATGACTGCTTTCTCATAATTTATTACTGGTACCCTCAGACCATGTTATTTACCTAAATAGAGAACTTAAGAGTAACGGAGTATGCCTTCAGCTTTTTAACCCTCTTATTAATATATTCTTCAATCTTGCTGGTGATTGACTTTCCTGTTTGCTACCTTCATACTCTATATTTCTTTACCCAGACGATTTTGTTCTGCCGAAGAGAAATTCTGCCGAAGAGAAACGCTTCATAGTACATGGGACAAAATCATTCAACGCCGCTGAAACGACGCACGAGACAACGTACAAGCAAAGGCCTCAATGGGGCTCCATAATTAGCTCACTAGAGCCATACTGACCAGAGGTCCAGCGCAGGTGTGTACGCGAGCAATACAAAACTATGGACATCTCTTCTAGAACTATGATCATGAAAGTAGCAGTCTATCTATCTATCTATCTATCTATTGCCAGACGCCTTAATCCCGGAAGGGGTTGCCACAAACATATCGCCTCCATGTCGCCCTGTCCCCCGCCATTTCACTGCCCTGCTCCAAGCTCACACCCCCCTTTCTCATATACCTCTCCACTCCATCCCTCCATCTCATCCTTGGCCTCCCCCTCCCTCTCCCCCCCTCCACCTCACTCACATACAATGCTGGGAGAAAAAAAAATAAATTGATAAATATACAGGAAATTAAACGACACATGCAGAATAGAATAGGAACCTAGGATGGAGATCAAATTATCCCCGCTGGAACTATCCTGGCGAAAGCATCAATTTGAAAAAAAAAAAAAAAAACGACACACACACACACACACACACACACACACACACACACACACAGTAGGTGGGGTTCGATGGGAGAATGAACAGGAGAGGTAACCAGGGAAGAACGTAAGCTCTTTTCGGATTCCCCACCCACCCACCCATTCTTACTCGCTTATCAAATTAGATCAGTTATATATGGCGCTTGATATTGCTTTTTGAAGCCATTTCTATCAATGTGACCGGTGTAGAGAACGCGGCAACCAAAAGGCGAAGTGAGGCTTATGCTATCACTACAGAACCTTTAAAACCGATTGATTAATACCGAAAAGAGAGCAGCACTCATTCTGATGCATATCCATATTATATCTTTCAGAACGTTCTTAACCCATTGGCTCCCAGATCTGTGCGAGGGATTTTGCTGGAAGGGAGCTAGGAGTACCACCCTCCGCCTGCCGGCTTATAGTCGGGAAGCTCATAGGTCCCTACCCCGGGGTTCCCTTCTTCATTACATTTTGAAAATGCCTAGTTCCGTCCTATATTGAGGACACTGGGTGCTAATGGGTTAACCAGCTGACTAGTGTACTGAAGGACGCAGTAAATGCAAGGCTGGAAGAATTTCAATGTACCTTATACATTCAAGCCCCATTTGAACCAAGGGACTGACTTTTTATAGAACACCGGGTCTAGGTGGATAGAACAAGACTGGAAGTTGTTAGAAATTCCTCTTCCAGAACCAGCAGCGCCAAAGAAACAATCCTGGAAACTATACTTAGTAGAGCTGTGTGGCACATAAATGTCTGGTGATCAGAATTGCCATTCCAGAAGCAGCAGCACCCGAGAACAACTAATCGTCGAGATATCACTTAACTGAGCTGGACGGAATGAGGCTAGATGGAGTTAGCTGTTACTTCCTTAGGACTCATTAGACTTGTTTTGCAGCGCGAGAAAGAAAGACACAATGTCCTGAAGCGAATCTAATATTCTTTTAGATCTACCCGGTATCGACGTCCACGTCCACGAGCAGGAAAAGACGATGAAACATTGAAGACTGAAGTTCCATATCTTTCCTCCAAGAATCCATTAAAACAGGCAAACTAGCTCAGGAAAAAAGATGGTACACACGAAACTGGATGTAGGTCGATACTTTCCTTCCGGAACCCACGACCTCGCGCAGAAAAGATGACGACAAACAGAGAGTGAAGTTGTACTTTTTTTTCTTAGAAGCCGTCATAACTCTGAAATTGCGGCAGGAAAAAAAAAAAAAGAGGCAAGACACACAGTAGTGGAAGTAAAACGATAGTGCCACCTTTGCCACGTCTCAGTGCCTGAAATAATGCGACAATCATTAGGCCCAGACTAGATACACAAACATACTTACGGCCAATATTTCCTGTTTATTGCAGGAAGAACAGCACAAACTATTTTACAAGCAGTTTTGTTGTCCTAACTATGATTTAGTATCGTTGCTATGTTGTGATACTGCAGGACGGACTACGCAATCAAACGCAAGCAGTTCCCTATTGTTGCCATGATTTGGGTTCGCAGGAAGAACAACCTATATGAAGATTGTGCACTATCCTTTCTTTTTTCTTTCTGTGAAACAGTTCGTAGTAGGTCTGGGATGCAGTAAAACCGCGGAACTTAAGCAAGAAAAAAACAACAAACACATGAAAGGAGTTCGAATACATTCATCCCAAAATTATCTTTTCTGCGAAGAAATTCGGAAAGAATACAGCATAGGATAAGTTTGGCAAGTTGATACTTTGAGGGTAGAAGCAAAAGAACCAATGTGATAACACATTAGTTCACGACATAGACTAGATCTCCAGCATTACCTTTCCAGCAACTTCGTCAAATAACCAGTGGTGAAAAGAACGAGACATACTGTACACAGCGCTGAACAGAGCATTATATTTCAGTTCTAGAACCAACAGAAACGAGAGAAGCATGAACGTACACGGCAAAATTGAGTCTAGATCTTTAATATTTCCTTTCCAAAACCACCTTCCCCAAGGGACTAATTCACGAAAGAGCGCACCCAATGGACGACTGAAGCTCGATAATTCCCTTCCAGAACCATCATCGCCCAGGGACCAATGCTGGCAGGATCTAGTGCGTCTGTTGCAGCGATGGCAGATCAGTTTCGGTGGCAGAGTGAGAAACGGGACAACGGGACTGGGTGAAATGGACTGCCTTGGTGCCTGCAGAATTTGCACTTTGTTTTTCCTCTTTTGTAATTTCTCATTTTGATTTGATGAGAGTGATTTCGTGGGTGTGAAAAAAAAAAAAATCCATCGTTCTCTTTTCGTATCTATTGATAATTCTGAAATTTACTGAAGTTTATGACATGTTCCATCTTTATTCTTGCTGTTACCAGACGATTTTATTCACAACAAAAGAGCCCCAAGTAACGGGGGAGGTAATGAACACTATATCTAACCCCTCCCGTTCGAAAAAAAAGAAAAAAATCCAGAATAAAATCATCATAATAGAGCAAAAGCCAAAACAATAATACAATAGGTAAATTGCGATTGAAAGACGAAATGAACTTGCTGAGTGTCGGGGAAAATTTCGTCTCCCATCCTTCGTTTTCTCCATACACATTTTATCCTTTTCTGTACTTTCGAGTGAGCCATCCAAGTACTAATGTATTATTAATGATCTGGATTCCATCATTTCCTTGTGTGTCAGCACTTTAGAATGCATCACCCTTTAAAACTTTTCAGTTTATCATCTCTAATGGATTTAGTTCGCCTCTTCAACCTGACACTTCTCTCTCTCTCTCTCTCTCTCTCTCTCTCTCTCCCTCCCACGTGCCTCTTTAAAGTAAAAGTACCACCTCTTTCCATACCAATGTAGTAACCCCTGAAATCTCACACACACACACACACACACACACACACACACACACACAGAATGGTAGGATTACCTCTCTGGCATATAATTACGAGCGAGGGCGAAACCCTTGCCAGATTCTCGTCATGTAGTGACATTTTCTCACATATGAGTGGCCCAACGCAGCAGGCTCGACCGTAACGCTCTTGAGAAGCTTATATCTCAGCAACCACAGGGCAGATCATTGCGTGGTTTGCACCATATGATAGCCCAGTTCATTAAGATTTGTTTTGGACAGGTTTCATCACATCCAGGCGGTGCACGTGGCACGTGACACGCGCCAAGTGCAACATGTAAAAAATCTTCAAAAGAGGGCCACAGGCCAGACAGTTTCTTGTAAAGGCATGAAACGTGGTAGGTAAATAGCCACCAATATACTCTAGCCATCCTCGGGGAGTAAGGCGACGTTTCAATGCTTTCGGATTTAAATGATCTCGCTCGTACCTCGCCGACAAAGGCGTTTTACTGGTAGGCTATTCAGGTCACGCCATTCAGCAGGGTAGTATTCTCAAAACATTTTTACCATCTCTACAAATTGCTACCAGAAATCATTTTGCTTTGTCGTATTTTTCGCATTATTTGTCTATCTAGTGTGCTTCTGAAGTATTGGTAACACTGATAGGTTAAAATAAACAAACGATATTACACCCAACACTATCCCTTCAATCTGTTGACCTATTATTTTATTTTTATTTTTTGTACCCTTTTGACTTCAGTTCTGACCAGATTTTAGTCCCTTTGCTGCTTAGTTTGCGTAGGTCAGTAGCAGAGAAAGACATTAGTACGACTCTAATCCTTTCCATAAAACTTCGTGGCTGGCATCACATTCTTATCTCGTACTGTTACAACTTAATATTCAAAGCAAAAGGGATGAAAATTTTAGGCAACTTAGAGTAAAAAGAACATTCCTCAATGCAATTTTATTCTCTCTAGGAATAATATCCAGAAGGGAAGTGGAAAATGAACGTGAGGGCGTCAACCATTCGCTCACGTAATGCAGTACTACCTTCAGGTGACTTTAGACTGAGTGATATGCTAAATGGTTTCTTGTAGTCCAAGAAAACATTACGCCAGGCTACTTGACCTTATAGCCAGGATCTTCAGAAGACACACGATCCTTAAGTCAGTGGTTCCCAACCTTTTTTGTCTCCTTCCCCCTTTTCCAACCACGTTCTCACCTGTGGACCCCTACAACATAATAGGTCGAGCTAGCAAAATTGATAGCAGCTATTTCTGCAACAGAGACATACTATACCTTGTAGAAAAATTCTAGCAATTTAACATTCTGTTTTAAGTACTGTATGGGCTGAATTTTATACTGGACTGCATGTCTCTTAATTCCAGTAGAATAAAAATGTAAAAAAATAAAGAATTCCTATGGACCCCTTGAAATTCTTCCATGGATCCCCGGTTGGAAACCACTGCCTTAAATGCTTGATGGTGGTGCCTGGGAGCTGCCACCAAGTGAAAAGACCACACTGCTACCCTATACACACTGGACTGGTTAGCAGTCTCTTCATTAATAAGCAACAACACATTTTTTTTTTTAATGTGCTCAGCTCTGGGCATAGGCTTCACAGTCTGCTCCCAAGGCCCAGTAGTCCTCCTACATATCATACACCTTTACATGTCACCACTTCGGCTCTAACACCGACCGTCCATATTGAATACATACTAGGGCTGTCTCATACAGGACCGGTGTATTGATAATAGCGCGGGTATTTTTACGACATGTCGGCTGGTCTTGTGGTAGATCGGTAAAGTCTGCATTACATGACATTCAGATCCTTAAAGTGTTCCCTGCCTCAGCGGGGGTTTGAACCTGGGTCCAGTAGGACCGCAGGCCACCTCTCTACCGATTGTGCCACCGCCTCCCTCGAGTTCAAAAGTTTCCCCTAAACTGAATGAAACTATAGGAATGGCAAAAATAAAACAATCGCATTATCAGAGCAAAAAACAGCAGCCCCCTTCGCCTTCTGAATACTAGCAAGTAGCAACATAGCCAGTCACCGGCAATATGTATTAAATTTGGCTGCTCAGGTGAATGCTGAAAGTTAATATGGCGGTCTTCAGTAAGCCAGTCATAAGATACTGAGATTTTCGGGAGTTTCAACCACGAAGACGAGGACGAAGTCCCAGCGAAAGTTGGAGGGTAGCAAGGTCGGGGAGAAAGAAGGTTAGAAAAGTGAAGATTACATATACCGGAAACTGAAAGGGTGGGTGCAGTCCCTACTACTCTGGAGTGTAGTCATGGTGAGGAGACTTATGAAGCATCCCATTGCTGCTACTCTTTCCTCTCGTGGCTGCCCGATCAGGTTGTGTTGACATTAGCTGGGCTGTGATTCGGGAGAGCTTATCCAGGGCTTATGGATAAGGGCCTCCAGAGAAGCAGCAGGAGAAATTAATCTTCTAGATCACGATCATCTTCGATAAAGGAGACAGCGACTGTGAAAATTGACCTGGAGCCCCCGTCAAAGGTTGAGGAGGCGTCAGCAATTGGAGAGACTCTAGAAAGGTGATCTTGGATGGCTAAATTGCACTTCGGGTGTTCATCAGCCATTCCTCTAGGTCTTCTTTTTTTTCCTCTACTTGGTCTTCCTGTTCCTCTATTTCTTCTTATTTCTAGTTTTTCTTATTGCCAAATGCAATTTTTCCTCTTCAGAAGTGTCTCTTGAGACTGCCTCTTCGAGTTTGCCTGAGCTGAGGTGTTTTCTCTTCCTCTTCTTGAACTTGTTTGGCATTTTAGACTATACATAGAAGCAAAGCATTCTGGGATGATAATGTTTCGCTATCCATTCTCCCTGAAGATCTTGGGAAGGACATAGTGTAGGTACTGCCTGCTGTCTCAATAGCAGGCATTTGTTGTCTGTATACAAAGCTATAAGAGATATAGAGATGTCACCAACACTCGCTATGGACCGTGCTTGGTGCACCCAGCTCTGTTGTCATCGTTGCACATGGGCTGTAGGCTACTCTTCATGGTGGCTCCAATCGTTCTGGCGACACTGATTGCGACTGGTCCCTTGCTAGCGCTGATGACGTCGAACTGTACCTCCTTCCCATCGCCCAAAGTCTTCTGCAGGCGCTTAGGATCTGGCTTCTTAATGGCGATCCAGCGAACGAAGATTTCATCGGCACTTGGTCTTATGATGAAACCATAATAGAACTGCAACGAAACCAAACCTATTGCGCTAGAGATCACGTATCTCTCCTCGACGAGAGAGAAACCAGAGCATGACGTCCTGCTAGGGAGAGATCTGTAGGGCCTGTAGTTTTAACCAGATGGTATATTCATCATAATATTAACTTTGGCTGCACAGATGAATGTTCGAAGTCTTTATGCCTGGTCCAGGAATCCACCCATCCGTCCACCCACCCATAAGCTCCTCCGATACATACTAACTCAGCAATTTTGCACACACACACACACACACACACACACACACACACAGAGCTGCTTCTATGGTTAGATACAGGGCCAAATCCAGCACTTTGGAAAAGGGGAGAGGAAGCGTGATTCATTGTGGAATTACAAGAAATTTATGTTCTTGCTAACACATTACCCAATTTCTTTTTCTTTTTCTTTTTTTTTTTTTTTACGATATCACTCATCACTCAAAAGATTACATGATTACATTTATAATTTACTCGGTGCATATATTTGGTAAAAAGCATTGTTCCTTCATTATTAATTTTTGGTCGGCAGAAAATAGAAGGGTGTATGCCTCTTCTCCCGAGATCCATGGATGAGATGGCCTTAGCCCTTAGCAACCATTCCACAGCCTTTGAACTGGGGCTAGTAAATGACACAATGTCCACAATCTCTTAGTGCCTAGCAATAGCAACGTCAATATTGTTGAAGATTTCAAACATTTCCAGCCATAAACATCCTCCAGAAGCTCAGCCCCCTCTTGGCGAAAATTGGCCTCGTTTGTTGCGTGGAGGGAGGAAGGCTGTAAGGTGGCTGTGTTCTCTTCCGCCACTTGAATGTGCTCTCCGGGCGCTCGTAACAAGTCATTATACATCACTTAAGCCGTCACAGGGCTACATCATTATAACCCTCATCATCATAACCCTATTCCCACTATAATGAGAGGGATGGAAAAGCAGAATGTTCAGAAAAAACAGACCACACCTCCATTCAAGTCGTCGAAACTCTCTGCCTACACCTGAGAATTGTACTGCACCACCATTATATCCTGCTGTTGAATATCTCTTTCCTGTAATACGCATTTTATCCTTTGCTGAATTGTTACTTTCTCGGAAACTTTTACATAGAGCAGGTTCTTCGTCGTTATGGAACCTGGCAACAAACATCAGGCAAAAATCATGCTCTTCGGTGATCTTTGGCTCACTGACGCTAAAATATGTGCTGTAGAATGGGCAGGCCTATGTCGTCATCAGTGCTTACATTTTCTCACCGTCATTCTTTCAATTTCAGGTGACTTCTTGGTATATCAGGAAAAAAGTATGTTCATATTTAAGTGGCATAAACAACATACAGTAGATTATCATGGTGCAGTGTACAAAATAAATCGTCAATGAATAAGTGTTACGAGCATTCATAACCTGACAAAAAAACAAAACAAAAAAAAGTTCAGACTTCAAATGATTACTAAGCTTTCAAAACAGAGATTCGGGAGATTTTATCCAGGGTTTATGGATAAAGCTTCAAGAGAAGCAGCAGTTGTTTTACATCTTATTTCGTATTAAGTTTTCAAGTCAGTTATGTCCATCCGTATAGTGTTCCCTCTTGCATTTTCATACATGAATTGACTGGAGGATCTTATTCTTCCCCTTCCTCTCCTTTCCTCTTTCTCATCCTTCTTCTCTTCTTTCTCTTCCCCTCCTCCTCCTCCTCTCTTTTTCCTCCTTCTTCCTCTTCTTCCTGTGAGTCTCCGGGTAAAAACTAAACCCTCATTCCTTCAGCTCCCTTGACACAGATTTGCTCTCGTGATCTCCTCCGGCTTTGGGTCACCTTCCACCACTCAGGTACTGTTTTCTGAGTGGCGGAGTGGATGGCATTGATAATAATTCGTGATTGTTTGTACTGCATTTAGAGAACTGACTGAATTGGTTGGGTACATATCTAGAAAGGACTGATTGGAGAGTTTGCTTTTTATTTGCTGTCGTCCTCGCCATCTTCGTCATCGCCATCTTTTTCGTGTTTTTATTTGATTTTGTCATCGTTATCATCATCATCATCATCAACATCATCATTGTCATCTTCAATTCATCTTCACCATCATTCTCTTATTCCTGATCCTACTCCTCCTCTCGCTCTTCCTCCTCGTCCTCTTCCTAATTGAATGACTTGTGACTGTATGAGTGGAAAGAGTGGATCGTACTGACTGGGGAGATCCTGAGTGGCTGTGTTGTGACTGCCTCAGTAGAAAAGATAAATAAAATTAATTGCGGAGTAACTGACTGTACTGTGTTTATTTGAGAGGAGAAAGTGGATAAAACCGATTGGAAATATGAAGACTGGGTACATTATTTTTCTCTGAGTAAAAAGGATGAATGCAATGGGATGAAGCTTCTGACTGTTTGTGCTGTGATGGAGGATTGCTGATTGGTCGTGGAGGGATTATTTGAAGAAAGAGAATGATCAGAATTTACTAGAGAGTGCTGGATTGATTATTCTGTGATTATCTAAGTGAAGAGGCTCCATACAATTATTTATTGCTGCATAACATGGATAAAACTGGGTGGAGAGGTGATGACTGATTGCGTTGTGATTATGTGGGTAATGGAGGTGCTGGACAGGGACGCCTTCATGTGATGGCGCTTATATAATCATGAGGCTCCACTGCTCGTTTATATAAACTTCCTTCAGTTTCCTTCTACCTCCACAAAAGAGTACAATGGACTGCTGAATAAAGGCAGCTCCAGCCTACAGTCCACTGGGTTCACGTTTCAGATGAACCTGGGCTACTGCTACTACTGCTACTACTACTACTACTACTACTGCCGTTGCTGTTGTTGCTGCTGCTGCTGCTACCACTACTACTATTGTGGCTTGTCCACATCTTCTCATTACAGAGGGCATACAGCATACGCCTGACTAAAGATTCCTCTCCTCATTTCTGTCCAATTTTCAAATGCAGGATTTCTCCTGCATTCTCAGTCACCAGTGTACACAACATATCAGTTTTGAATTAGTCTTCCTGAATTTGTACTTCTGCCAACGACATCCAGGCATTATTAGGAATTACAGATTCAACAGAAATGAATACTACTAATTATTTAGCTCGCAAAAATAACTTCCGAAGACTCTTAGCCCTTAATTTTCTCTCCTGCTTAAGCTGATAGTTTGCTAAATTTGGGGGACACGGATACTGGGAGGCATACAAAAAACGAGTCGTAACTAGCTTAGAATTTCTTCGGATTTCTAACTCTTTGTGTGTGTGTGTGTGTGTGTGTGTGTGTGTGTGTGTGTGTGTGTGTGTGTGTGTGTGAGAGAGAGAGAGAGAGAGAGAGAGAGAGAGAGAGAGAGAGAGAGAGAGAGAGAGAGAGAGAGAGAGAGAGAAGCTAATTTTTGCAGGCATCTCCGTAGCCCATCTCATCTAGTCCCGACTTTCTGTTACTCATTTTACCACAGAAACTAATCTGCCATCGCTACAACAGAGGCACTAGATCCTTCCAACACTGTTCACTGGTCGATGAAGGCTATATGGAAGGGAGGTACTGAGTTCCAGTCTTCCACCTGGGTGTACGCGTTCGTGCATTAGCCGCGAGGCAAAGCTGGTTCTGGAGAGGAAATAATTGAGCTCTAGGCTTGTGTTTGTCGTGTACTTTCCTGTTTTAGACTGTAGCACCAGTCGAACAGGGCAGTACTCCCGAGGTTGATGGCAAACTGGTGATAGGGAGAGCTGGAGCTCCCGTTTCACCAGCCCTCAGGACTTGATCCTGACCATCTCCCTTTGCTGAACATTTTCAGTGCATTCATTTACACAGAGAGTAGGCCAGCATGCTCTCATAATACCTCTACCTTCAACTGTCTACACGACACTACATGCGCATAACATATCACACCTTCTATTCACGTCTTTAGGAATGGCCACTGCAATCTTATTATCAAATGAGGTGGTACCTCGGATTACCACCACCGGCAGGGTAGGGCTGGCGGCACAAGGTCCTCCCGGTCGCCATCAAGTGATTGTGCCGGCAGCGACTGTTGCTATTTCCGGGAATGCTCGTCGGCGAAGAGGTGACAGTGAGGCTTATTCTTTACCAACATCCGCGGCCTTACCACAAATTTAAACTCAGTTCATTTTTTCCTTCAGTCCATATCCCCTTTGGCCCTTTTCCTCACAGAACCACAAATCTCACCCTCTACCGATATATCTCCATTTTGTTTTCCCGGTTACCATTTCCTTACAAACTTCCGTAACAAGGGCGGCACCTGTTGTTATATCAAATCCCAATATGCAGTTGACAGTATTTTAAACTTCACTTCGTCCAGTTTTGATTACTCATAATATACATTAAACTGTCAAAACATTACCAAATATATTTGTGTAGTTTATCGTTCCCCCAATGCTTCTTCGGAATCCAGTGTATTTGATTCCATATCCACTCAGTTGAGTAACCTTGACCTTGCCCTTGGCACCGAAATGACCATTTTGGGTGATTTTAACATACACAATGTTGAATGGTTATTGCATTCTGACCGGACTGACGACGCTGGTCTAGAGTGCAAGCTTCGTTTAATCTCACCCAGTTGGTAAAGCAACCAACCAGAATACCTGATAATCCTGACCATAATGCCCATCTCTTGGATTTATTCTTGACAAATAATCCAGATCAATACAGGATAGAGGTACTGTCACCACTTGGATCCTCTGACCACAATCTCATCAAAACCTCATTAGTTAACCCTCCCCCACCTCCCCGTTCTGAACCTGTCAGGGTGACCCGATGGCACTTTGATAGGGCAGACTGGGATGGATTTAGAAATTATGTTGCTGATGTTCCATGGCAATCTTTCTTCTCTAGTGATCTCAATTCTACCCAGTCCCACATTTGCGACTTAATACTAGCTGGTATGGATTTATTCATACCAAGTCAACAGTTCACTAAAAGATCGAACTCTCCAAAATGGTTTGATGGCAACTGTGCCAGAGCAACAGCCCAAAAGTCATTACCATATAACTTTTACTTAAAATAAAAAGCATCTGAATCACTCTCCCAATTTAAAATTGCTAGGAATCATGCAAAAGCTGTATTAAATCTATCTAAATCAAACTTTCTTCAAAAGCAAGCATCAAAACTACTTAGCAACCCTAATGACAATAGAATATTCTGGTCAACTCTTAATTCTTTCAATAATAACTTTAACAAGTCATCTTCCATTCCCCCACTAAAATCTTCAGATGGCAACATTACAAATGACCCACGTGGGGAAGCAGATATCTTTGCCAGTACCTTTGCCAGAAACTCTACCATAGACGATACCAGCCAGAATGTCCCAGTACTGGAACTTAATTCTCCCGAAATTGCCCTGCTTAAAATACAGACAAGATACGTAAAATCCATCCTAGACAATTTACCTACCAACAAAGCTCCTGGTCCAGACGGAATTCCGCCAATTGTTTTGAAAAAGTGTTCCTCTGAACTTGCCTCTGTTCTAGCTAAATTATTCAGACTATGCATACGTACTTCTTTATTCCCAAATTCATGGAAAGAAGCCAATATCCACACAGTTCCGACGAAAGGAAGTTCGTCTGACCTCTCCAATTACAGAACAATAGCTGTCACATCTTCTCTTGGTAAGGTATTTGAAACTTTAATTAATAAGCACATTGTTAAACATATTGAATCCTACAACTTAATTAGTGATAGACAATATGGTTTTCGCCACGAAAGATCCACCATTGACATACTCAATCTCTTAACTCATACCATCCATCAATCAATTGATCTTTTTGGAGAAACTCATGCAGTAGCTCTTGATATCTCTAAAGCTTTCGACGAGTATGGCACCGTTCCCTGCTGTCCAAACTCCCTTGCTATGGACTAACGTCTTTTGTTCCTTTGATTTCTTCACATCTTAGTGACAGGAAAATAAGAGTAAAAGTAGATGATGTATATTCCAATTTCCACTCAATTAACGCTGGTGTGCCGCAGGGATCAGTTCTGGTGCCAACCCTATTTCTGGTTCATATTAATGATCTCTTATCTGTCACCCACAATCCCATTCACTCATATGCAGATGACTCAACACTACATAGTTAATTCACACTCAGACATCCATTTACAAAGTCTAATATCACTACCTCTCAACTCAGTACAGCCATCTCCATAAATCAAGATCTATCTACAATCAGTGAATGGGGACAAAACAACCTTGTCCCTTTAAATGCTAGTAAACCTAATTTTATACAGTTTACTAATAGACAAATATTGCCCGAATCGTACATTACCTTCAGTGCTACTAATATTCCCATCTCCAAAACTATTGAAATTCTTTGCGTCTTACTTAACAGTGCCCTCAGCTGGACCTCTCATGTCAGATCACTTGCTAAAACCGCCTCAAAGAAACTTGGATTATTGTACAGAGTCCGTAACTTCTTCGCTGATGAGCAGTTAGTTATAATTTATAAGAGTCATGTGCGCTCTCAGCTTGAATATTGCTCACCCTTGTGAAATGATGGTGGAGAGGTTGCATTAAGACAACTAGACAAAATTCAGAACAAAGCTGTTAGAATCATTAACAACCCTGCCATTACATATAAACTACCTCTCCTGCATGTAAGAAGGAATGTTGCCTCCCTTGCATTATTTTACATATATTTTTTTGGCAAATGCTCAGACGAAGTTGCGTCCATGGTGCCACCTCTCCATGCCTTCCCTCGTGCTACACGGGCATCTGGTAGCGCTCATGACTGGAGTGTCACTCAGCCATATTGCAGAATTTCTGCCTATCAGAATTCTTTCATTCCCCGAACTGTATCTCTGTGGAACTCACTTCCCCAGATTTGTCTCCCTCCAAATTTTAACCCACAACTGTTCAAGTCTAACTGTTACAGATATTTTATGAACAGAGGACATTAGTAATCTGGTGTATGGATTATTTTTTTTTTATTCATTTTTTTTTCCTTCCTCCGTTCTGTTATTTATAAAAAGAAAAAATTCTGGAATTAAATCATAATACTCTATTTAAACTTTCTCTGTGTGCGTTACCTTCTTTCCAGCATGGGTCATTAAACGAAAGTTAATAGTAATGCTGGAGATTCAGAGTAAGTTTTATTCCGTAATATCCTGTGTCATCGCATTGGCTGTGTTGGACCACGTCTGAAAATGTCTATGTGCTAGTCTCACTGAAAGTTGTGTTCTTTCGTAATAGTCTCGCGGAGAAGATGGTTTGGGAAGACAAGTGTCCAGGCTCCCCTCTTGCATTTTTTTTTATTTGGGGGGGGGAGGGGAGGCCAAGTCCCGTGGCTCTACTGCTTCAGAAATCTTCAGCGAACTCACTCTTGTGCCCAAGAACTGTTGTCGCAGGAAGACAGGGAAAGTAGGGTGCACGATCTCAGTGCCTCTTGTTGTTCATGCAAAACCAAATCATATTAATAAGAGGGAATTGTTCACAAGTTGGCGTAGCCTTTCTTGCAAAGCCAAATCATAATTTCGACAGAAAGGCTCTTAGTTTGTGTATCTGGTCCAAGCCTTATTTATTTTTTTTTTTTTTTTTTTTTTTTTTTTTTTGCATAACTGAGACCTGGACCAGTGTGTCACTGTATAGAAATGCGTCCAGTATTATATGCGTCGTCTGTTTTCCTGCTCCAGTTTGAGAGTTATAATGGAATCTAGGGGGGAAAAAGGTATGAACTTCGGTCGTTTGTTTGTTGTTTTCTTTCCCGCTTGAGACCGTGGGAGAAGATGGCTAAGGAGGGAAAATAAGGGAAAATCTTTTAAGTTCTTCCAGTTTTGTGTGTGTTGCAATTTTTTTTTATCCAGTGTTAGTTTGACTACTCTAATTGATTATAGGAAAAAAAAAATATGAAAGTTGAGTCTTGTGTTATCTTCTTTCCTCAGTGGGGCCGTTTTTAATGGGCTTTAAAATAACTGCCAGTTATATCCAACTTTGTTCCATCCAGCTGAGTCACGCGTTGTTTCTCACGTTGCAGGCTCTAGAAGGGAAATTTTGAACTATATTCATTCTTGTTCCATCTATTACAACCAAGCTTTGTAGCTTTAAGCCGTGTTTTTGTCATCCAAGCTGGAGCTTGGGATTCGAAGCACGTCTTGGAACGCTTGGTTTCTGTCCGCAAAAACAGTCCAGGATACGTAGAACCAAAAAATTACATGCCAATCGCAAAGTACACAGAGGGGTTCGCCGAAGAGGATCTTCTGACAAATATGCAACTTACATGCAGCCGTTATTTGTGCTTAACTGGCGTTATATATCGTTAATATTAGCCGCCTGCACCCTAATTTTATATACATCGTGCTAATTTCATGATATTTATCATTTACGTGTCCTTGCTGGCCAATCTCACTCTCCCCAAGCTACACCAAGACTGCTCTCGACAACGCTTGGGTGAGATACGATGACGGTCTTGGTCTCGATGACAAACGCTTGGGTCGGCTTCGTATCACGTTGATAGACAAAAACGGGGCAGCTTGGTTTCGCCGAAGATGGCTTAGAATCCGATCCGTCAGCTTGGACGACAGAAACGCGGCTTTAGTTGTCTGGTGCTGATGTTTCTGGAAAGGACATCTCGAACTCCACCCTGTGTTGTTCAATCCACCTTTATCCAGTGTTCACTCCTCGGTCAAACCTGTGGCTCTAATGCTTGTGAAATAAATAGGGTATATTGAACTCTTTCCAGTCTTGTGACTATTGCGTTCTTCCCTCCGCTAGTTCAGTAGGTAAGATGATTGTGTAAGGCATATATCAATTCGCATCCACTTGCTAGTTAGCGCGCGAGTGCGTGTGTGCGTGCGTGTGTGTGTGTGTGTGTGTGTGTGTGTGTGTGTGTGTGTGTGTGTGTGTGTGTGTGTGTGTGTGTGTGTGTGTGTGTGTGAGGTCTTTTTTCAGTATTAGTCTTATGGTTCTAGTGACTTATAATGAAAGTGTAAGACTCATCTTGGCTTTTGTGCTTCGCGTCCATCCTTTCGCTAGTGGCGTTGTGAAACTTGTTCAAAAGGCATTATCAAAAGTCAGTTATTGTCATGACTCCATATTATAATAATACAAACCATAATAGATAGGAACACAAATGTGTAGTCTTAAAGGTAACATGATAGTCACTCTAGGTGTGGGAAAGGAAATGTGTTTGCAGATTTCTGTAAGGATTGCCAGAACTGCAATGTGTCACCAGAAACGCTACATACACACAGACACACACACAAGCTTTTAGAACCCTCACATACGTCCAGTACACGTGACACAACCTCTCTATACAAGAAAGGAGGAATTAGACAGTGAAAAGGAGGCGAGCGACAGAGGCGAGAGGTTGTTGAGAGACAGAGAGAGACAGTCTAGGAGGTAGCTAGCGGGACTCTATTTCACTCGTGTGTGAGGGACTTTTGTTAATCTTTTCAAGAGAAAAAAATTATAAATAGTCCCATGCTCATCTTTACATCTCCTGTCATTCCATTACAAAGGGAACTTCTACTTATAAACCTACTCACGTATAACAACAGCTCGTCCACAAGTACAATATATGCATAACTGATCTACGAAACCCACTACAAGAAGCTACAAAGTTAATACAAGATATGGTGGCAGCGAAAGTACGAACCTCGTCTATGAATCTACGGTGAACTTCTACAAAAGCAGGCGAGACGGTAACCAAGATCGGCTTCAGTTCTACAGTTGATTCGACATTATCAAGAAACTACAATTCTTTGATCAAGTAACCATAATCGAGTATACAGTAAGAAGAACGAGTTACGAGTGAGGAAAAACAAGCTCTACGATTAACTACAAGTAACAAGTCTACGAGACATCTCTATAATCTTCTACACGCACCTACAGGTAGCAGCAGTCATCATCCCACAACGAGTATCTCACAAGAAGAAAGGACCGAGAATACATCGAGAAAGAAGAACAAAACAAGCAAACGAAGAGCGAGAAACGACTCACAACCACCTGACCCCACCCTTCTCTCCAATCGCCATCCGCCTTCACCAACATCACCATGCTGACGCAGGAGTGAAGAGGTTAAGACAACGACAGCAAATACCAGAGCCCTCATTCACTACTCATCTTACTCATCATTACTCAACATTACTCATCGCTACTCATTTACTCACCACAGCTACCAGAGTGTGGGAAGTCGACGTTGCTGTGCTCGTTTGCTAGACCATAACACGTTAATCAACTCGTGTCTGACAGCACTATCACCATCTGCACCATCATTAACACCATTCCCACCATGGTAAAAATTAGTGAGTTACATAGTTACTTTATTTATACAATACACAATGATAGACACAGTGGTAGACAAAACCTTCTGCACAGACATATAAATCATGCTGTACAGTATAGTTACAACTTATGTACACATACCTACTTCAATTATCTGCATAATTCAATCATTAAATACTTGCACCAACAATAACTGTGCTACACTGTACATATTCATTCATTTATTATAGCATACATTTACTACCAACGAGTGTTACCATTTATATCAACATAAAATAATTGTTTCTTACATACAACAAGGCATTATTACATCTACAAAGTAATAAATAAAATTTACTATCACAGTTACTCAGTGAGCGATTAAAAGAACTGTAATAGATATTTATTAATTAAAGCTACCTAGTGGAACCAGACAAATTAAATTACAAGGAAAACCAGGAAAAGAGAGAGAGAGAAAAAAAAAGGGGCAACACAAATGACGTTAGCAAGAATGACCTTCTTCTACACAATCGTGAAGACAAAGATTTCCACACAGTGCTGACACATATATTGCCTACGATAGGTACAAATGACCAGCAAGTGAGTGTATATAGTTAATACTGTATATAGTGCATATATTTTTTTATATAAAATAAAATATGGAGCTATATAATGTCATTTTTAATAATATCTGTGCAATATGAACTGAGCCTTAAAAAAAGGGTCCCAAGGATTAGCCAACAGTTATGCAACCTCGGACAACATCAAAAAAGCGTACACAAACGAAGAGAAACAAACTATAGATAATCAATACATACAAAAATACAGTAAGATCACATGACAAACAAACGAAAATAGGTGTAACTGTTGCTACAATTGTCACAATACAGCATAAACTTCTACTATAAGTGAAACAAAGACCAAGTTATTGTTCTCCACGAGCCAGTGGTACGACACATCATCACTATCATCGAGTGCAGCATGACTGGATTAGCTACTTACATGATTCACAATACAGTAAATTGCTGCTAGTGTGTTACTATTGTGTTATTATATGCATGTGCACACAATTATGATGCAACTTACAATGTAACAAACAGTGTCATTGTACATTATAACTACGGTTACTACAAAATACCTAGGACTGCAGGTACTACAACATTACTGCAGTTACTACAGTTATGTAACAACAAACAATTGCATTACTGCCATTATGTTACAGTTGCTACAATTATGTAACTACAAACGATATGTAACAATTATAATACAATACAATTATGTACAGTAAAAATACAGTTATGTTACAATACGGTTATATAACAATTCATAGTGTTACTACAATTCTGTATTACTAGAATCATCATACAAGTTAGGTGAAATATTACGCATTACTAAAGGGATAACTCCATATGTAATGTAATGACCTAGCAGTATTACCATTGCACAATTATATGCATATGTCTGTTATACATACACATTTTACAATATTTTATACAATATTCTATAATCAGTTTTACTATAGTGTATTTGCTCCATTATGTATACAATATGACTACAATGTATTATGTTTCTAGAATATTATTAGATCAGTACAATATTGTCAAGAATATTATGTCTATACAACATTATAAACAATATTGTATATTAATAGATTAGAGTGTGTCACTGATGCATGCTGTCATAGGTTTACCAGCTGGCATGACCGAGAGATGTCAGGACTCCATGTTATAATAATACAAATACTAGATAGGAACACAAATGTGTAGTCTTGAAGGTAACATGACAGTCAAGCTAGGTGTGGGGAAGGAAATGTGTTTGCAGATTTCTGTAAGGAATGCCAGAAATGCAACGTGTCACCAGAAACGCTACATACACATAGACACACACAAGCTTCTAGAACCTTCACATACGTCCAGTACACGTGACACAAGCTCTCCTATACAAGAAAGGAGGAAATAGACAGTCAGAAGGAGGCTAGCAACAGGAGCTAGAGGTTCTAGAGAGAAAGAGAGAAGAGGGATCTATCGAGAAGTTTGTTAGCAAATAAACTCTCTTGTGTTACACACCGTGTTCAACTTGGACTTTCCACAATAAAACTACAATTAAGACCCAGTATCCATCTTTACTTCTCCTGTCATTGACCACGAGGGAACTGAAGTTGTTTCCCCACATATCTTCTCACTATTTACTCCATTTCGGCTACGACTACTATATAATCAATCACAAGACGGACATTATAACATCCATTTCCATAAGTGGGTTAGAATGGTGGGAGGGAAAGTCAGGGAAAAGCACTGGTTCACCCCTGGTTGTATCCCCAGCCATTCTTACCCATTGAAACCTATCCCGTTTTGTGTGTTCGTTCGTTCGTTTGTTTTTTAAGGCTCCAACATGCTTGCACGCACTGACCTTGATAACCAAATGATGGCTGTCCATCCTGCTCGATCTCTGGTAGCTTCCCTATTCAATCCCTTATCGCTGAGGTCACACTCAATGACCTCGGCCCAAGTCTTTTTCAGTCTTCCTCTCACAAACCTACCCCTGACATTAATACTTTTCACTTTCTACACCCATTTATCATCCCCCATCCTCTCCATATGCCCAGACCATCTCAGTCTACCTCTCCTTATCACAACACCAATACACTGCAGTCCCATCCTACCCCTCAACTCTTCTATTGTAATACCAGCCCCCCCCCCTCAGGCCTCACACTCAGGGACGCTTTGCACATCCACTTAATCATTGTCATTTTTGTAAGTTTGAGCCCGTGAATATCCTCTTCCTTTACTGTCCAAGTCTTGCTGCCATACAGCATTACGCTCCTAACACATGCTGCATACAGAGATCCATTAATACTTAGGGAAAGCCCTCTCAATGTCGGCAGAGGCAACAGCCCACTGAATATTTCAAACCACTCCTCGCTCTAGCCACAGAGCTAGCTCCAGCTCCTCCTCCAGCACATAACATGTCTCTCAAACAACAAAACTCTTCCATACACTCAAGAGACTCATGTGCAAGTTCAATCGTTTCACTCCTGACAATCTCCACCTGCTCTCCCCAACACATCGCACGCATGAAATCAGCATTATCTCGCAGCCTACCTCTAATACCACTACATCTCTTACGCACCCACTTGTCACAGACACTGCACAAGATGGAATTACTTCCCACGCCCTTGTGGCAAAACACACATGGCCACTCTCCTTCTTCTTTGACAGTACTGCCACCAGTCCTGGGTACAATCACTTTTGTTTTATCTGTATTTACTCTTAAGCCCTTGTGTCCCATACCATCTCTCCACTCCCTAAATCTTTCCTCCGCCTCCCTTAATTCTCAACAGTCAACATCAAATCATCAGCATATAACATCTCCCACGGGGGTCCATTTCTAAAGACCTGTGCGAGGGGATCAAGTACCATGATAAACAACAAGGGGCTCAAAACTGACCTCTGGTGCACACCAACATTAATGGAAAACTCATCACTCAAATCCCCATTCAACCTTACCTGGGTGTGAACACCCACATGTATGGCCATAACCACCCTAACCAGCCATGCCTCGATGATCCCAAGCTTCTTTCTCATTGCCCATTTCACCACCTTTCTATGGACTGTCAAAGGCCTCCAAATCAGCAAAAACAAAGTACAGTGTGTCGTGAGGATTTTTTTTTTTCTGCGGGGGTTATTGAGCTGAAGGGGTAGCCTACTCTATTCTCACGAATGGTCTACCTTTAAGCCCCTGTCACACATATGCGACTCAAGGGCCGACTGCGGCGCGACTCAAGGGCTGACTGCGACGCGACTCAAGGTCGTGTCCTAGTTGGCTCCCATGCCTCCTGACTGGCCCCGAGTCTGCTCTGCTCATGACTGCATAATGACTGCCTCACGACCGGTCATGACGTCCCCAAGAACACAAGAGGATCATGAGGCGACCGTGAGGCGATGGAGCTACAAGTCTAAAATTTTGAAATTTGACGGATTTATGTCAGCCACGACCGTAACACGACCGCCCACGAATGCAACACGACTGTGTGACGCGTTTGGGAAATGCACCACGATCCTCCCATGACACTCCCACGATCCCCCCTCAGCTGGGGTGACACACGGAGGCTGGTGGCCAAGTGTGAACTGATGGTAGGCGCGGCCCTGTCGTGGTTTATACGCCGGGCACTCAAGGACTCGCAGTTGCCATGTGTGACCAATGTTGCCACCTCGCTGCCCACGCCAGGTTTCCCGTCAAGACTCTTGCTGCACTCTTTGTACGGTCTTGACTCAGGTGTAGCCCAGTCGTCATGTGGTCTTGTTGCAGTTGTCACATGGTTGCGAGCCATGATTCCAATTCTCCAAATGGACTGTCAAAATGCGTGGCATGGTCATCTTGGGATCTTGGCATGGTCTGGTCGTGGTCGGCGACTTGTGATGCAGTCGTGACACAGTCTTAACTTTTTTTTTGTCGGCAATCGCATCACGACATGCTGCAACCACATAACGATGCATCTAATTGAGGTAAGACTGCTTCACAACCGACCTACGACACTCCCGACTGCGACACAACTGTGACACAACTTTTGGCAAGTCGTGAGGCAGCCACGATTTTTTAACATGCACTTTAAAAAATCGTAAGGCGAGACGAGTTGTCCCAGCTGTTCACGAGTGCCCTAAAGAGTCCAGGCTTTATCGGTGAATCAAGGGACGATCGATGAAATAATGCGTTACGATCTTGATTCACGTCGCAGTCGACCCTTGAATTGCGTATGTGTGACAGGGTTTTTAGGGAAATACAAAGGCATTGGGGTATTAAAAATGTATTATAAAAAGCAGCCATTGCCCTTAATACAGTAATCTCTATGTATGTATGAATGTATGTATATTTTACAGCAGCCGGCTTGCACAGATCCGATATGCGTGGGCAAGGAAGGATATATAGGATTCCAATATCGCTCAGCGCTGTCAAATGATTTTTCCTTTTTACCAAGAAATGTTACCCATTACGGTCCATGAATGTTTTATTCCCCTGCATCTGTCCAACTCTCTCTCTCTCTCTCTCTCTATCTATCTATATATATATATATATATATATATATATATATATATATACAGAGAAGGGGGGAAGGAAGGAGCGAGGAGTTGAGATATGTTACTCATTATCAACACACACACACACACACACACACTCACCAAAAGAAAACAATATCAGAGTAGAGGTACAGTCATAGCCACCTCTCACAACCACCATACCCAAAAGCCCAGAGCACACCAAGACACGGCCCTTTTCCATTAATCAGGCCGGCTCTCAGAAGGCACGGAATTTGACTTGGCTCCCGGATTCCGTTTTTCTTAGTGTATACGAACTGGCATCATCCGAACACGTGGTTTTTTTGACCTCTTGATGTTTTTGCGCCTGTCTTGTTTTTGGAGACTGAAACGTATGCAATCGCCTGAGTTGTGGCCAAGGTGACATACATGGTCGTAGTCTAAATGGCTTCGTTGAGTCTGTATCATTATTGCTTACCAGTTTATTCTGACCATTATGCTTGGAGATTTCATAAGACATTTTCCTTAGCTGTTTATTCTATATATTACACTTCGTTATCCACATGTATGTTATTCACACACACCACGCTGATGTTAAGGCAAAATTAACTGCATACTAGGCACTATTAAGGTGAAATATACAAAGGAGATCGCTAAAGACTAGGTGCTACAAAGCTCCCTAGACCACCAAAAATACGACCCACACACTGCTTTTAACCCTCTGATTGCTGTGAGCAGTTGTGAACTGAATAAAAATGTTTTCGTCTGAAGACTGGATATGCTTCTGTAACATCTTAGGAGCAGCATTTGGCAAACAAGCAATTGAAAATTCACTCACTGTTTTTCCTTCAGGAACTATTGATATAAAATTTTTTCCAGACCCTCCAGCATTATTTTGTGACAGTACATCGCTCTCTCCTACTGCCGCCTGGTCATCACGCCATTCAGCCACCCGGATTCATAAGTCAGATTACAAGAAAATTCCCATTCGGTTTCAAAGCTGCAGTTTAACATAAAAATAATGTCAGTAAAGGAACATTTACTCATTACCTACTAACACTGCCAAGTTCATTGTATTGAACAGGTTTAGCACCTTCATTCGATCCATAACATGTTGTGATCCTTCAAGTAGTTTGAGTGTTGTAAGAGTTACATGCTTCTGGTAATAATCTTATCCTGATATCCCAAAATGTTGACATGGATACATTACCTCCCTGTGGAAAGAGCCTCCAACAACTCATCAGCAGATTGAATTTTCTAGTGTGTTTTTGGAAGCAGAGCCATATTCCTCAGCCTGACATCCCTAGCTGATCGTTGTGGCCGACATGGCCGGACAAAGGGGTTTCAAGGCCACTATGATTCGAAGAGAATGCTCTGCCACAGTCCCTGCCTGACATAGCTGATGCTGTTCCCAGTTTGGGCTCTGATAATGAGGAATAATCAGATGACACTGGCGCCTGAAATAATGTCCAGAAGAATGATGATTCTGCTGAAATTGACATTGCCTGAACTATAAGAATATATATACATAAGGTCACTGTGATGAACCTGCGAGTAGTCTGGAAGTTATAAGAACCTGAAAACCAAAATGTGATCGGTATTGTAAAGAAAAAAAAATTGTGAATATATGGTACGGCTCCAAAACATAGCAAACCAAGCAGTGCAAATAATAATAATAATAATAATAATAATAATAATGATAATAATCTGCTAATATTTAGTTTTGTAGGACATGTGAAGGTTGAAAAAAGGTTTATATGACTTAGCTTTGAGGGGGGTGGGCTATGAAGATCCACGGGTGCCCATGGACTATTACTGGATCAGTCTTTTCCTCTGACGAAAGCAGGTAACACTATGTATTTAAATGGCAGGGATAACTTTTGAAGACCCTTATTTTCTCCCCTGCACAGAGCCAGCAGTCTGCTAATTTTGGAGAATGCGGATATTGGCAGATATACTACAACCTGATCATAATTAGCACTAAGGGGTTTCGGATTTTGTGTGTGTGTGTGTGTGTGTGTGTGTGTGTGTGTGTGTGTGAGTGAGAGAGAGAGAGAGAGAGAGAGAGAGAGAGAGAGAGAGAGAGAGAGAGAGAAAACAGACAGACAGACAGACAGAGACAGACAGACACGAAAACAAAGATACACACACACACACACACACACACACACACACACACACACACACACACACACACACACACACACACACACACACACACACACACACACACACACACACACACACACACACACACACACACACACACATACACACACACACACACACACACACACACACACACACACGCACACACACACACACACACACAATACTACTGACTGAAGGACAGACACAGACGAAAGAGAAAGACAGATGGGACGGGTGGAGAAACTGGGCAGAGTTACCGTGGAATTTTGTTAACGAGTCTAATGCCAGCCATATTTCCTCAGTCATTATTATGCAAACGGTTGGGTGGGTTCTTGTGGGCCTGGTGCTGCATCCTGAGAGGGGCGGGGACGGCCTGATCGCTGACGAGTCACGGGCTGATGGACTGCTGACTGACTGACTGACTTGTGATTTGGCTTAGAGAGAGAGAGAGAGAGAGAGAGAGAGAGAGAGAGAGAGAGACTGCAATAGGACAAATTTAATATTCACCAAGTTAATGAGGGAACATATACTGGATGACAATGGAGGCGGATGGAAGGTTGTCTCAAGACCTATTCTTAAAACTGAAAGCTTAAACTTGTGGACATACCCTCAATATTTTATGGCAATTTCTGAAGCATGTGATGATGACAGAATATGCCTAACTGTCCTGTATTGTTACTGATTTCACTCTAATGGCGATGTTGATATATTATGTCTGACCTTTCAGCACCGTTGCCTACTACACACGAATGATAATGATGACAAAATATGCGAATGTCTGACCTTTCCCTATTGTTGCTGCCTGACGATGTTGATGATGAGAATATATCTAACTTTTCTATGCTGTTTTCGACAGATGTCAGTAATGTGATAATGATAGTGTGTGTCATATATTTTCATACTGTTACTGACTGCATTTTATAAGGAATGTTGCAAGCAGACTGCTTCTAGCATTTATTACTGGAGTTCTGTAAATGACCGACAAAAATTAATGGGCTTGCTAACAACTTCGTGCATTCACTTGTAGTACATTAATATTTTGCCACACGGGAGCAGCCTCCATATTTTCTATTGAAATTGGTCTTTCGCAGGTTACTTGTTATGTTTCACAGATTACTATAGATGCCGGACATTTTTTTAATTATTTTATACCACACATACCGTCACTCCGACGGTAACCACCAGGAGCAAGATTAGCTGCCAGAATGTCCCGACTCATGTATTTTTGCGTAATCTCAAATATTTTACCGAAATATTTGGTTTGGATAATTTCAGTCGATTAAATTAAGATAGGTTAGGTTAAATTAGGAAAGGATGGGTTAAGTTAGAATGGGTTCAATTATGATAGATTAGATTAGGCATATAAAGTTGTGACTAAGGTTGAGATTTGACCCGAAAGGTAGTCAATGGCTCTCTTGGTTAGTTTAAATGGCAATCCTAGGTGGTCAAAGCCAGGGGAGTCTGGGGAGGAAGCCCCCAGTTACGATAAGCAAGGTTAGGCTATATCATAAAGTTTCCCATAGATTACAGTGCTTAATGCACTGGCGCGTCCTGTAGGCGAGATCTTCGGTAAATCAACCCATCCAGTTGATAAACAGGACCCCTATACACAAAACTCTTATCTGCTGATAAAGGCCTATTAAGGCTGACATAGTTATTAGGCACTAGCAGTACATATACAAAACTTTTAAGGGTCTAAAAGGTTCTGCTAAACTAGTAGACCAAGGTAGCTCTTCTCTCCTCTTAAAGGACCTTTTCTGGTTGATACTGTAGTGAATGAACACATACAACAACAGCGGCGCCAACGTGTTTATCAAGAAAGAAGAGACACTTAATGATTATTGTGACTAAGAACGAATAAAGCGATACCAAGTGGATCTTGCTAGTTTTACAAAATAGAACTGGAAGGAATAGGCCTCATACCCCCGAGCTGAAAATGGCAATAACACTGCGATACTTTGCCAGTGGGAGAATGCAATTGTGTGGCAGTGATGATTTTGGCACTACTCAGCCTTCAGTCAGTCGTGCTATAATTCATTCACTACACGCGTTAAATGAAACAAATATTTTTCCTCAGTTTGTAGGAGAAATTATGTAAAGGACGAAAATGAAACCACCTTAAAGACTCATTTGCAATGGGAGTGCCATAGAAAAGACCCCCCTTTCCCTCCCTCCTCCCACTGGGGTATTATTTCGGAATTACATCCAAGCAACGGAGACTGAAATAAATATACTCAGCATTTAGCTCATGCAATTTTAAGCAATTTGTCTTACATACACCTGCAGCACAAATACACTTTTCAGTAATCAGCAAATAAAACTGGAGGGGAGCAGGGATTGTCCGGCTCATAACTTCATCCGTTATTGCATCTACGTTAGGATGCACTGGGTTAATGTAACATAACTGTAATAAAAGACGGAGACAGAGCTGGAGAATATCCCCACCCTGTTTTCCAAGTACAGTATGTACCCACAGTATGCGAGTACATGGGTGGCATAGGATGGCACATGGTAGGAATTCGCGTACTCAGAAAAAATAAACTTATGGGAAAAATTACATATGGGTGGCAGCCCCCTTCATGGGCAACCCTTGAGACTCCTTTCAGACCTAAGTATTGTATTGTACAGGGGAACTATCTAAGACATATTACCTAAGATAAAGTAAACTCACAAGATTATGGCTTTACTAAACCAACAAGGATATGGCTTAACTATACCAAGACTATGGCTGCACACCTTTAACCCAAGAGGACAACTGGTTTGATGGAGGTAAGAAGGGGATCCGAGGCAGAATGAGGCACCTAGTGTCCCTCTCCTGCATCACCCACCACACCACCCGACACACCACCTTCCTCACCACTCTCGTCACCAGCACCTTCGACACTTTCACTATGTAATGCACTCACTTACGTTCATAAAGCCTTCACAGTCTATTTCTGACACCTCAGACATCGGATCATCCTCCTGATCCTCCTCAGGATATGGTTCCTCTGATGTTGAAGGAAGTGATTCCTCATTTTCTTTAATCTGAAGGTAATGGGTGATGAGAGTTTGCTTCTGTCTGTTTACCTCCTGGCTGTGCATGTCTGTGTAGTAGCAGAAGGTTCTGTCCAGTTAAGACATCACCCCATCCACTCGCAACTGAGAGCATTCGATGTCCTTGAATTCTTCCTTGAATTTCTCAAGGGCACACAGTACCCAGCTGATCTCCATCACGGACAAATCTTCACTCTCCATCACCAGTGTTGCTGGCTCTTCTGCTGCAATCTGCTCTGCATCGGCCTTGTTCACTCGCTGCACGACTTCCTGGGGTTCCTGCTCCACTGCTGCCGAATGTAAGCTTCTGCTCTCCTCCAGCGTGACGGCTTGAAACCGGACACAGCTTGTACAGTTGTGAGAGTGGCTGCCTCGGCAGCAGCCAGGGACTGAAAGCTGCTTCCTGGTGCGATTTCACACAGGTGCGGTACAAGAAGGCACCAAGCATGGTTAATTGTTGCAGCGGTTATATGCGCCCGAGAGGACAACAAGAATGTGATGGCATCCTTGAGGTTGAAAGACCGCCAAATAACCATAACAGTCTTATCTGGAGTTGAAGCTGGTGGTGAGGGTGCTGTGCGTGGAGCGGGTGAAGTGGGTGAAGTGGCTGGCGAGTCCAAACCATCCTCGGCGTCCATGACGTCACTTACAGTTGTGTCCAAGTCAAGAATTGCCTGCAGTTCCTCATAGTTGTCAGCCTTGCTGCAGATATGATCATAGAGGCGTTGGTGTATAGCTGCTTTACCGTTGCAATTAACTCCTGGTCTAGTGATTGAATGAGAGAGGTCGTTCTGGGTGGCAAAAAACAATCTTGCACTCCTTGCTGAGGTCTGCTAGCCAGGTTGGATGACTTGGGGCATTGTTGAGGATGACGAGTACCTTGAAGGGAATGCCAATTTCCTGGGATTAAGCCTTGGCATCAGGGATGAAGTGCCTCAACAGCCATTCGGAAATGATGCTGCTGATCATCCAGCCATTTGAGCTGCTGTACCAGTACATCCCACTGTCATCCATGCAGCAGAGATTCTTGTAACATCTGGGGTATGCTGCAGTATGAACCACAACAGGCTGCATCTTGTGTGAGCTTGATAAGTTCATGGCGAACATGACCGTTATCCTGGCTCCATTTTTCTCCCCCAGGCCTGGCGTTGCTGCTTATTGACATAGGTAGACTTCGGCATAGCCTTGTAGAATAGGGCTGTTTCATCAATGTTTTAAATTTGATGCCTGCTGTAGCCACCCTCATCGATTATCCCCTTCAGGATGGCAAGATAGTCTCTAGCTGCCATTTCATCCGCAGATGCGTGCTTGCTGGTGAGGCGAATCTGACGTAGCTCTTTCCTCTTCAGGAACCGGCATAACCATCCCAGAGAGGCTTTGAAAGGTTTCTTGACACCCAGCTTCACAAATGCAGCTTTGTAGAAAATCTTGGCCTGGTCCCTGATGTAGCACCTGTACAGTGGAACTCCTTACTTCTCCTTCCTCAGGATATATGTTGCCAGGTACCGCTCCATGAAAATTATTCCCCTGTTGCTTAGCCTGCTTCTCCTGTCCAGTGCCGCCATCCCATACGTCTTAACAGGCTTCTTTATGGCCACCTTGTTCGCCCATATTGTCGACTCCACCAAGCCGTGTTCCTTCCCAATAGTGGTGTTATCCTTCCCACTCTCTGTCCTCCTAATTACTTCCATCTTCATGGCATGGGTGATGCACTTCTTCTTTCTTGAGGATGGGGCAGACATCCTGGCTCACAAAACAATATCCTCAGAGTAGACGAGAATGTTGCTGGAACTGCGAGTGTACCCTCTGTGCGCACGTGTTTCCTCTGCTGGGTCTCTCTCACGACCCTCCAAGTGGTGCATTAGGGCATCACGTGATGAATGCACATCATTGACGTCACAAGGTGGGTAGAGCGTAGGCAACCGTTCTTCACTTCTTTGGGGTGGCAATGTTGCGTACTTGGGGTAACCCCTGATTTGGGCCACTCTTCGCTGCCCGTCTCAAATGAGGTCAATTTGTGTACTAATAAAAAATACACTAAAATTCGGAAAAAATAGGTCCTCGCGTACAATGAGGACCGCATACTGTGAACTCACGTATTGTGGGTACCTACTGTACGTATAAAGGCATTTGCAATAGATGTTTATAGAAAAGAAAGTGTTTAGAAATATATAAGTTTAGTATTGATCATACTACTTAATATATATGTTCAGCAATGATTATAATAATTTTAGGGTCCCTTAGTTGGGTGTAATTCCAAAAAAATTGCCCTGGTTTTGGGAGATCATATACAGCACACTGGAACAACCGAGGGACGTGAATACAATGAATAATAGTTAAACCCTTGAATCCATATTGTGAGATAGGTGAGGGAAGGCATTGTTAGGCTGACGGCTGGTTAGGTTAGGTCAGGCTGGATTAGGTTAGGCTTGGGTAGCTTGGATTGGATTTGTTAGATTAGGATATGATGGGCTGGACTGGGTTAGGTTAGGTTAGGATAGGATGTGTTGGACTGAGTTAGATTAGGATCAGATGTGCTAGACTGGGTTAGGTTAGGATAGCTGGGACAGGATGGGTTAGGTAGGTTAGCTTTCAGTGAGAGGTATTGTGGTAGCATAAGTGGGACTGTGGCAACATTGAGTTTGTTTACTTGCCACTGTTCGTTTGTGGCATTTCCACAAACGTCTTTTCTTTTTTATGCAAGGAAGAAGGAGCCAAAAACTAGAAGCTGGCATAATTGTTCCCTCCAAGAATATATAAAAACAAGATAATGCCAGATCCGTCCATATCGAGATTCCTGCCCACACAGCATTTAAATGACTGGAGATCATAGGCAGTAGGAAAAACAGACAGAGCAAGATAGTTCCAGAGTTTACCTGTTGCATACATGAAGGACTGGAAGTAACGGTTAACTCTTGCATGAGATTGTTGGCCAGAAGAGGGATGATGATAGACAGGTGCTACGCACCCGCCGTAGTGGTGAAAGGATGCAGTCAGACAGTTCAGAGGAGCATTGACCACTAAAGTAACTACTGAAGAGATAAGACGCAAAAGTTCGCCGAAGAGACAGAGGTTGAAGGGAGCCGATAGACGGAGGAGAGTTAATTAGATGAAAAGCCTTTGACTCCACCTTGTTAAGAAAAACTGTACGTGGGGAGCCTCCCCACATATGAGCATTGTACTCTACACAGGGACCAATAACACCCCTGTAAAAAAGGTAGCAAATGTGCGGGAGTAATGAAGGCACGGAGTCGGTTTAGCATACCCAATATCTTAGAGGCAGATTTAACAGTAGAGGTAATATGATCTTTCCAAGCTAAATCCCAAGAGAATGAAACCCAAGCATTTTCAAAGATGAAACAGGATTGAGTTGGAAATTGATAAAAACTTGATATTCCTGCGGAATATTTTGACGGGTCCAAAGGTGTAAGAACTGAATTTTTGATGCATTAAAAACAGGAGTATTTTTACCCCAATCAGAGCTTTGAGCCAAGTCAGATATTAAGTGTGCCATAGCCTCATCCCTTGTTTGTTGAATTAACTGCTGAGATGGACGCTGAAAGAAGCAGCTGGAAAGGTGAAGGATGGAGTTATCAGCATATGACTCGTTAGATGTAGAACTTAAAAGTCATTAATGAACAGAAGAAGAGTTGATGATAGGACAGAGCCCTGACAAACACCACTATTGACAGCTGTAGGAGAAGTATGACCGTCTACAACAGCAGTTTCCACAAAGGAACCTAGAGATGAAGGCACAGATACAATGATAGAAACTTTAAGAGGGCAATTTGATAATTAAAGATTTATGCCTGACACGATCAAAACCCTTTGAGATGTGAAGTGCAATGGCAAAGCTTTCGCCAAAGTCCCGAGATGAGAATGACCAGGAGTCTTAAAGGAAGATGAGAAGATTGCCAGTGGAATGTCCCTGGTGGAACCCATACCGACGATAGGAAAGAAGGTTGTGATTGGAAAGGTGCCGTAAACATTCCAAAGAACAGATTCAGAAACTTTACAAATACAGGATGTTAAAGCAATTGGGCGATAGTTAGAGAGCTGGGAATGGCCACTTTTCTTTGGGACAGGATGGATGAAAGTAAACTTCCAACAAGAAGGAAAGGTACAAGTTGACAGTCAAGGGCGAAAGAATTCACCTAGGCAGGGTGGAGGGAAAGAAACGTTCTTGAGGACAACAGGAAGGACCCCATCAGGCCCATGTGCTTTGTTAGTAATGGGGCCAGTGATGGCAGAAAACAACTTAATTGAAGAAATTTCAGTGTCAGCCATGAGGAAATCAGAGCGGGGTAATGATGGAGAAACAGCACCGGAATCGTCTAAAGTGGAATTGAAGGAGACAATCTGAGAGTAGAGTCCTGCTTTTTCAGAAGAAACTACTAGAGAGACAACAGAGCATAAAAGGAAAGGGGAGGATGATAAAGATGTTAGAAAATTTTTGGCCAGGTGCTAGAAGAAGCGGGAAGATATTGAGTCGGAGAGTTCAGAGAATTTAGTAAGAATAAATTTATTTTTAGCAGAGCCATGAACAGACTTAGATTGATTTTAGGCAGAGACATAAAAGATATGAAATTCATGGGTGGGTTTCTCTGGTGCCTTTTTTAGGCTTTCTCCTTGTTGTGGACAACATTAGAACAAGCATGATTAAATTATAATATATTTGCATTAGTCACAGGATAAGAAAGAACGCCTCCATGCCCGAGAGAACAACCTCCGTAATGCACACTTAGATGGCTCTCGGCCATGGACGCAATAATCATCCCGGGGAAAATCAAAGAAGTACTGCCTGTGAAGGCCTCCCAATCAGCCACGTCAAAATGGCACAGCTGCCACTTCATGCAAGGGTTTGCAGGCCTTGCTGGAGCGATAGATCAGTTTAAGGTGATACGGTTGTGATCAGAGGAGCCCTACTGAGAGAAAAGATTAGCAGCATGAACAAGGGGATTAGTTATAACGAAAAGGTCCGGTATGTTGGATCCTTCTCCAAGGCGGTCAGGGATATGGGTAGGGTGCTGTACAAGCTGCTGTAGGTCACCCCTAAAACGTGGGTTGTCGCGTTTGCGACGCTCGCTGAAAAGGACATAACAGCGGATCATCGCGTTTGCGATTCGAGCTAATTTTGAATAAACGCGGGCAAGCAGGTTGAAGCTGGTATTGTCTCTCAGTACTGCCACCCTTTAGCTACAATTAGCATACTTGACCTTTGTACTACTGAACTCCGTTGTTGCCAAGTATCCCTTTTTTTTTTACCCACCCCCCCACCGCGGTCCGGCCACCCTGGCTGTGATATATGGCAGCGCGCTGAGTGCTCAGAAATGTCAGTCTGTGCTCTCCTCTCACAAGCACTTTATGCTAATTGGAAACGCTTGTTTCCCTAGTTGTCACACTAGCTTTTTTTCACGCGGTTTTCCCCTGTTTAGTGTCAGTTTACAGCAGGCTTTCAAGGTGACATTATGGCGAATTCTAGCTCTTCCGAGTCAGTGCCTTCCAGCCCTCCACAAAAGGGCTTTGTGACCTCTACCCCTTCTAAACCCTTACTAGGGAGTGCAAAGGGCCTGAGTGAGTCGGCTATAGGCCTAGAACTACTGAAAGCCTCTATGGACTACGGTAGTGATGTTGGTGTGTGGTCGAGCCTTGCAGAATCAGACACTTTATTGTCGAGTGCTGAGTCTGAGGTGCAGGAAGAGGTCATTGCTGTGCCTAGTACCTCGTCAGGCAAGGTTCCACAGCAGAAGGGAGTGGCGTATGGCAAGGGGGCAAAGAGGAAGCGAAGTGGTGACCCCGGTTCCCAGTCATTGTTCTCCGCAGGCCGGCCATTGTCCCCAACCTCAGGTCAGGCCGCCACCATACCGCCTCGCACCCCCAGCCCCATTATCTCGTCATCATCGTCTGCAGTGATTTCTCCAGTCTTCGGAGTCTCTTTCACCACCTCAGAAGGGAAGTAGGCAGTCTGGTAGTCGTAGAGGTTTCCGTAGGCCCCGTGTTCATGTGGCATGAGTAGGAAAGTGTGTACTAGTGCTAAAATTAGTGGTAAGGTTTCTCACACTAGGCAACTCACCACCCAGCCTACTGTGAGTGACCTTGAACCTTCTCCCACTCTCCCCACCACCACCACAACCGCACATTCCCGACCTACCTCACCCACTGCCACACGGCCTGCCTCACCCACGCCTCACCGCCTGCCTCACCCACTGCCACACGGCCTGCCTCACCCTCCGATGCACCCACCCACTCCCAGCCTAGACAGGGCACTCTGGACGCCTTCGTGTGGTCTGAGGGCTCTGATTTTGTGCCAGAGGATCTGCCCTTTGATTCAACTGGGTGTGGGATCCAGGCTGACTTCCCTGTCCCCGAGGGTGGTGAATGTTTGGAATACCTGTTGGCCTTCCTGGATGACGAAGTCATGCAGCATATTTGTACCGAGACCAACTGGTACGAAGGACAATGTGCCGCAGTTCGTGCAGGTGAAGGTGCCACGCCATTCACGTCGCGGATGGCAGCATGGGTTCCTGTAACGATCCGGGAACTATTTGTATTCATCGGCTTGATGCTTCTCATGCCACATAACTGGAAGCTCAAGCTCGAGGAGTACTGGAGTGCTGACGACCTGTGCCCCACACCCATCTTCAACAAGTACATGACTCGGGATCGTTTCAGGCAACTCATGACGTACCTGCACTTCACAAACAACGATGAGCCTTCCCAGACTGACCCCCTATGGAAAGTGAGGGAAATCCTGAACTTGATCAAGGACAAGTTTATGACGTTCCTTTGGCCCTTCAAGAAAGTAGTGATCGACGAGTCCTTGGTTTTGTTCAGGGGCAGTCTTCGGTTCGTGCAGTATATTCCAAGCAAACGCCACCGCTTTGGAATAAAGTTTTTCGTGCTGTGCGACTGCAAGACGGGGTTCATCCTAGACTTCGTCATCTACACCGCCAGCAATGTGGACTTGGACAAGACCGACCCCCTTGGATTCTCTGGCTCTGTGGTGAAAGTGCTTCTGGAAAAGTACTTCGGCGGGAATCATGTCTTGTATACTGACAATTATTATACAGCACCGAAACTCGCCAAGTACCTTTCAGAGCACGGCGTCGGCTCCTGTGGCACTGTCAGGAGCAATAGGGCACACTACCCTGCCTTCCCCGAGGCTGCAAGATCAAAGCGGGGAGACGTGTACCTGAAGAAATCAGAGAAGATGCTGGCGATACGGTGGCACGACAAGAGGATCGTCAATATGCTCACCACAGTACACAAGGGGGAAATCCAAGCCACAGGGAAGGTCGACAGAAGGACTGGCGAGCCTGTGATGAAGCCTGATGCTGTAATTGACTACAACGTCAATATGCGGCTGGTGGACAAGTCCGATATGATAATCGGAGAGACTGACTGCCTGAGGAGGAACCGGCGCTGGTACAGGAAGGTGTTCTTGCACTTGCTTGATATGTGTATGCTGAACGCCTTCATCCTGTATAAGATCAAGAACAGGAAGCCAGCTAATTACTCTCTCAGGCGGTTTTCAAAGATTTGTGTTTACCAGCTGGTTCAGCGTTTTGGACAGGTACTGCCATCAGGTCGCAGGCGCCACTCACAGACACGTCCAGACCGCCTACAGTGCCAGGACTACCTTCAGCGACACCGCCTCGAGCCACTGCCTAGCACTGCCAAGGGGAGGAAAGCACTGAGGAGGTGCTATGTTTGCAGCCACACCGACCGGCAGGAACGAAGTTTTAGACGCACCTCCTTGCAGTGCAAAGAGTGTCAGATACCCCTGTGCGCTTACCCGTGTTTCTTTGACTACCACAGCCTGAGTAGATATTGAAAATAAGGGTGGAAATATGTAAATAATACTGAGAGTGACAGTGATACTAGTGCTTAGTTTTCTTGTACGTCCTGACAGTGACAGTCAGTTGAGTGTAAATTAGCGTATGTAGTTGTAAAAGCACTGACAGTGACAGTGATTTCAGTGTAAATTATTGTACATGGTAATAATATAAGTATTGACAGTGACAGTCACTCCAGTGTAAGAAGTTGTAAGCATTTTTTTCTCTTCTATGTTATGACAGTGACAGTTTGGTGTGTAGGAAATATTATTTTTATAAGTAATGACAGTGACAGTGGTGAATTAGGCACTAAACTGACAGCGAGAGTGAAAGTGAGCGATAAAAATGAAGTGCGACCGGCCGACAGGAACGAGAATAAAGTGACTGGCGTAAAAAAGCGCGCCGCAGTGGTCTTTCTCATTCCCGCTTCACAATACTGGCAGTGACAGTGATTTTTAGGGCCGTAATAATGCCATGCGAGCCTTTGGGAAGTACTATGATGGAAAATAATGTAGTATACGTGTTTTTAGCTGTGAAAAGGGAAATGTTTGTTCAGTGACGGGAAGACCGCCGCCGCGCTGTATGTTGGCCGTACGCTTCATTGATATTAGCCTTATTTTCAGTGCTTATTGTACAAATACGGATTCCAAACTACTGTACGTTGTAGTATAAAGTGTACTGTGACAGATTGAGGCTGTGGTAGAAGGGAAACCGGGTTGCTGGACGTGTGAAAGTGAAGATTTTGTTACCCAAATTTGCAAGTCTCCATAAGTCCTTGGGTAGTCCACGAAGGCTCAACACCTGTCTCTGGAGAAAGCTGAATGTAAGTACTATCTGCCATAAAAATTATAATGTTCTAGGGTTAATCTCTGATTTTTGGCAAATATTTTCCTACAGGTACTCAGACCGCGATACAACCCCGCCACACGGGGGTGGTCGGCTGTCGACGGCCGCGCTTTAGGGGTAAAGGATAAAAAAGATGTAGCCTTGTTCACCAAGTGGATCAGTGAAAGAAGAGATGAGTCAAAGGTGGTGGTGAACATTGAAACCATCTAGAACGGAGATTTCAGAGAATGGAGAAACTAATAGGATGTGTTCCATCTTAGAAGTAAGAGTTAACGAATTTTTCATAGTCAGTAGAACTGGGGGATAAGTAAACAGCACAGACATATTTAGTCAGGGAATGGCAGAATATCCGAAGCCAGAGAGTCGAGAAGTCAGAGGATTCAAGCTCAAGAACACGAGAGCAAAATATGTTGTTGTGTATTATTATATACACAACGGCCCCTTGCCTTTGAAGTGAGTATAAATACAAAGGCATACAAAGGACAGCAAACAGCAACAGACCTGATGGTCCTTTCGATGCTGTTTGTTACAGAGTAGACTATGACTACGAACTCTAATTCTACTTGCTGAAGGATAAGAATAGTAAAGCAAGAAGGCGCCCCCCACCTCCAAACCCTCCAGTTAAAACTGGCAGGAAGAAGTGAGAAGGACCACCACGCAGCATGGAAAGACTGACATGGAAATTTCATAGGAAAGACTGAAAAGGAAAAATTACATTGCATAATACGTTATCTATAAAGTAGGATGTTACAGAGAAGGATTTTCTATGAGTTGCCTCAGACAGCTGAGTCTCCGTGAGAAAAAGAAGGTGGGATTTAGAAGAATAGAGCTGGTGTTCAACAGAGGGAATATTAGAGGAAATACCAAGAATTTTGCAGAAATGTACAAGAAGTGAGTCAGACAGTGGTACCATGCACTCTCTTCACCGTTACCAGGAGAGGAGCGGATGGTGGGGGCTTTTATACCCCTTCCCCCCCCCCCTCGCCGATGACTCAGAGCCTGTCCTTTGTTTTTAATAAGAACTTAGTTCCCAAATGCATAGAGCCACTTTCATGAACCTTTATCACTGCATTGTCAGTGGAAATTAACAGTAAAAATATTTAAAAATTTCTTGCAGTTTTATGGTCATATGGCCATGATATATACTGAACTCATGCTGACTTTAGATTTGTTTAGCAGGACATAACAAAACGCTCTTGATCTGTTCATAATTGCTACTTGAGCATTTATGTATACATTTTACCATTTTCTACTGCCTGGCAATAGTTTCTTGAAGTCAGCAGAAAAGTTCTGTGTAGATATCTAGCCGTCTCCCTAATACCACAAAATGGGTATAATTCATTTTGTCTCTTCGCTTTTCGTAGTGTATTATAACCAGATAACCATCTGTATTGCATACAACAATACAATCGCCTTCCTAAAGACTGCAGCATTGTAAAAAGACAGTTGCAGTCGCCTCGGCCGTGTGGCAAAATTTTACCTATAATACATCCCGAACGGACTTACTGCTAAAATTGTGAGCGCAAAAGTGTGGTCAAGCCTTTAATATCTAGTGGCAGTAAATTTCATAGCTCCAGCTACAAGTGAATCATGAACCAGTGGATGCACATGTGAATCATGAACACAGTGGACCGCAGACTTTAGTTGCCCTTCAACTGTGATCCACTGGTCCCTTTTTGAGGGATAGGGAAGTAGTTGAGGGACGTTTGTATAACCAGGCAGTTGAGTCGCCTGGCTACAATGATGCCACGGCATGAAGGCTTCCCTCTCCAGCTCCTCTCTAACACCTCTGGAAAGCCTGTAAATGTATGAGATCAGCTTACATCCTACATTACAAAGTGCATTAAGCAAAAGTTAAGAAAGTCAAACAGGTTCTATCATCAGTACATGCGACACAATTCACTGCTGGAAATTAGAGGTTAGTCCAAACCCTCGTGCACTCAGTTTTAGTAATCCAGCCCATAGTCGTCAGGTCTAGATTCCCAGCTCCTGTAACCCTCGACGTTCTTCCACATCGCTCCTTTAAAACCTCACGCAACTCACTTTTGGGGGGAGAAGGGCTTTTGAAGTTTTTCCTGGCAAAGAGAAACATGGAGGGAGGAGCCAGCACGGTAATATAATCATCCTGGACGGTAGCCGAAGAGAGAGAGAGAGAGAGAGAGAGAGAGAGAAACGAACAGACAGGCGAACAAACAGAGAATAACCCTGTGACAAAAATCAAAGAAGAAACCTCATGAACTTAAGAGGCTTCCTTAGAACTTACCGTATTACACCCGCACTTGTGAAGTAAGGGAGGGTGTTACATTTTCTTCAACGTGTGTGTGTGTGTGTGTGTGTGTGTGTGTGTGTGTGTGAATATAACCTTTGTAAGCAGCTTTAACCAAATTTGGTGGAGGTGTAAAAGAATGCCCAAATGATTGACCTAATGTTTTTGAGAACACTAGGTCATGATCAAGGTCACATGGGTATGTCAAATTTTGACCCAGCAAGATCAACTTACACAGTATTTAAACAGTTTTTATTCGATAAAAACCAGATTTGGTAGAAGTGGTGAAGATAATGCGAGAACAACAGGGTTCACTTTTGAGAATGGTCAAAAATCAAGATTACAAGACATAGTCAAAGTTAGACCCTTGTGTCTCTTTGTTAACAATATAACGAAATCAGCTTTCCAATTTGATATGACTAGGACCAAACTTGGTTGAAGTTTTGAGGAACAGCCAAGGGGTTGAGAACTATTTATAGAAGTCACGGTTTAAGGCAAGTTAAACTGAAATAGATTTTTTTTTTTTTTTGCACCAAGCCTTGTGGAAGGATTTAAGGTAACGTACAGTTAAAGAAATTTACTTTTAAGAACAATTAGCCAAAAGTCATAGTTGCAGGGAGAGGTCATATTCAAGCTATAGGCCAAAGTAAACTCATGACATTTTTTTTTTTTTTCATTTGGACCAAATTGGGTGAAAGTGTTAAGGGGTCAGGTAAAGATAAAGTAAGCTGGTTTTGAGGTCAATCGATAAGAGGTCAGTGTCATTGGTCAGAATTAAATGTACGATCCTTTGACCAATTGACCACTTGGTTTTGATCTGCAAGGAAGTTTAATAATTTTCGTAGTATTAGCATTAGTCACGTTTTTAAAAAAAATATTGTGTGAAAACGTCTTTTGGCATAATACCAAGTACTTGCTGAACAAGCTGGTAGGCGAAGATAGTCAGCTCTAAGCGGACTGAGCTTTCTCAGCGACCAGAAGTGAGTTTCGACATGAAAGTCATTTCTATATGGAGGAACTCTAGTGCAACATTCCAGCCAAGAATCATGGCCCTGGCTTAATAATCTTTGGAGCCTTAGCATTTTGCACTGGCAAGGTCGTAATTTTAGCCCTTTTCATATTCTCTGCATTTGATGACCTTTGACCCCTGACCTGGCAGATATGTCATGCACATACGAAGTTCACGTGTAGTACTCATTAATGTCTATAATCATGCAGGATTTCAATCGATTCCATCCACCCACTGTGGAGGTGGGGAACTTGAAATTTGTGGAATGGGCCACCAGAGGTGCAAATTCTGGTTGGCGCTGCCAGTGACTGGAAGTGAGTTTCGACTCTTAATGTCATTTTTTTGTGGAGGTACTCCAGTGCAACATTCCCTCCAAGAATCATGGCCCTGGCTTAGTAATCTTCGGAACCTTAGCATTTTGCACGAGCATAGCCTTGTTTTCAGCTATTTTCACAGTTTTTGCATTTGATGCCCTTTGACCCCTGAGCTGGCCAGTGTGGCACATAGGTGTATAACATAAAGTTGTAGTACTAGTCATTGTTTATAAGCATGCAAACTTTCATTTAAATCCATCTAGCCACTTGGGAACTAGGGGGGCATTTTTAAAAACCGGTACTGGTTGCTAGGGACACTGAGGCCAATCTTTGCAGGGTTGCCATTTGAAAACTAGAGGAGAGAGGAGAAAAATGGATGGCACACTCCAATAGGGAATGACCTCAAGATTACACATTAGCAGTGCGTCTACAGCTCCAAAAGTGAAAAGTAAAAAAAAGTTGCCTAGCAACGAAAACCTTGCGAACACAACTAGGTCATTGGCTGGTCATTGTGCCCAAGTTTGGTCAAAATTGGTTAATTTTGAAGAGTAGAGGTGCCTGCCACAATTAAACAAGAAAGAAAGAAAACACTAACAATAAGGGCAGCATGGGGCTGGCCATCAATGTATAAATCGAATTAGCCGTAAATAAGATAAGTACAACATCAAACAGGAGGAAACAGCTCCTGTGAGAAGAGTGGAGAATTTGCAAGATAGTGAGAAAATGGCAGAGTATAAGAGCATAGTGGAAGAAAGATTGGGAAGGTATGAGCTAGAGCAGATGGAAGGGGTGGAAGACGTATGTTAGATATTTACGAAAGAGATAGGCACAGCGTGTGAGGTGGTTTGTGGAGTGAGGAGGAGATGCAAGGGTGTGCAAGGGACAGCATGGTGGAATGATGAGATGAAACGAGCTGAGGAACAAAAGAAGAAGGCATATAGCGAATGGTTAGCAAGTAGAGGTAGGGGAGAAGATGAGAGAGAGAAGAGAGAGGTATATGTGAGTAGGAGAAGGGAGGTGAAGAGACTGGTGAAGGAGAGTAAGAAGAAAGTGGATGAAGAGTTTGGGAGGAATCTGAGTGTGAAATGGAGGGAGAGTAAGAAATTGTTTTGGAAGGAGGTAAAGAAAGTAAGGCAGTGTGAAAGGGGAAATAGTAGGGGAGTGAAAGATGTTAATAATAGATTGTTGGTGAAGAAGAGAGAGAAATTGAGGAGATGGAAGGAGCACTTTGAGGATTCGTTGAATGTAGAGAATGACAGCAGTGCGAGTATAAGTGGTTGGGAAATGGCTGGGAGAAGAAGAGATGAGAGGAGGGAGGAAGAGATCAGTAGGACGAAAGTAGTGGAAGCAATGAAGAAGATCAAGTTGGGAAAGGCCCTAGGAATTGATGGAGTGTGTGGTGAAATGCTGAGGTATGGGGGTGAGATTGTTGTGGTGTGGATATGGAAGTTGTGTAGATTGGCTTGGGAAGAGGGAAGGGTTCCAGGGGTCTGGAACTCAGGTATAATTTGTTTCTTTATATAAAGGAAAAGGGGAGAGAGAAGTATGTGGTAACCATAGGAGTATTTGCCTTCTTAGTGTGACTGGTAAAATATATGGTAGAATACTCATTGATAGGGTTAGGCATATGACAGAGGAGCTAGCTGGAGAAGAACAAGGGGGATTTAGAAAGGGAAAAGGGTATGTAGATCAGATATTTGTTCTAAGATGTTTAGTGGAGAAGTATCTAGAGAAGGGAAAGAAAGTGTATGCTGCCTTCATGGACTTGGAGAAAGCTTATGACAGAATAGATAGGCAAGGCATGTGGAAGGTATTACGAATATATGGAGTGGTTGGGAAATTGTTGAATGCTGTGAAGTGTATGTACGAAGCAGCTAGGGCTACGGTGCGAGTGGATGGTGAGCTGAGTGAGTTCTTTAATCTCAGTGTGGGACTGAAACAGGGTTGTGCGATGTTTCCATGGCTGTTTAATCTATACATGGATGGAGTTGTAAAGGAGGTGCAGGGTAGGGCAGTGGATGTGGGGGTGGCTCTAATGAATGAGGGTGAGATTTGGCAGATTTTGGTGCTGCTGTTTGCTGATGATACAGTATTGTTGCGTGAAGATGAATGGGAGTTGCAAGGTTTGGTGAATGAATTTGGGACAGTGTGTAGGAGGAGGAAGCTGAAAGTCATTGTAAACAAAAGTAAAGTTATGGTGTTTGAGAGGAATGAAGTCACAGAATGTACAGTGAGGTTGGATGGCGAGGATATGGAGAGTGTGAGTGTATTCAAGTACTTTGGTTAGTGTGATGAGTAAGGATGGAACTCTGAGAGATGAAGTGCGTGAAAGGGTACAGCAGGGAAGGAAGGTTGTTGGTTCACTGAAAGCAGTGATGAGAAATAGGGAGGTGAGTATGGAAGTTAAGAAGTCACTGCATGATAGTACTGTGATCCCTACCCTGACGTATGGAAGTGAGGCGTGGACCTTGCAAGAGGGGAACAAGTCAAGAGTGAGAGCAGTGGAAATGAGTTACTTGAGAGGAGCATGTGGAGTGACATGGAGGGACAGGTTGACGAATGAAGAAATGAAGGAACGTTGTGGGATGGATGTGGATGCGGTTGAGAAGATTAGGAGAAATACACTGAGTTGGTTTGGACATGTGGATAGAATGGAGAATGAAAGACTAAGAGGGTGTATGTAGGTGAAGTGGAGGGAGGGAGAGGGAGGGGTAGACCGAAGATGACGTGGAGGGATGGAGTTGAGAGGTATATGAGGGAGGGAGAGGGAGGGGTAGACCGAAGATGAGGTGGAGGGATGGAGTTGAGAGGTATATGAGGGAGGGGGGGTGATTTTGGGGGAGGGTAGTCAAATGGTGGCTGACAGAGCGACTTAGAAGCGTTTTGTCTGCGGCCACCCTTTGCGGGATTAGGGCGTCGGGCTGTGGATAGATAGATAGATAGACAATATCAAACACAGTACATCATCTCACGGTTTTTGAGTAATTGCTTGTTAAATCCCTTTTCTTTTTATAACACAAGGGAGAAGGAACCAAAGGCTAGGAGCCCACATAACAGTTCCTTCCAAACAAAAAAATAATAACAATGCAGAAGAGAGCTAAATTCAAGATCCGTTCATTTCGAGATGCCTGGACACAACTGCGTTTGAAAGACGAAGTCATAGGAAGTTGGAAATATAGACAGAGGGAGACAGTTCCAGATTTGAACTGTTGCATAAATGAAGGACTGGGAGTAATGGTTAACTCTTGCATTAGAGAGTTGGACAGAAAAGGGATGAGAGTTTGTTGCTAGAAAGGTGCTACGCGCCTGTCGTAGAGGTGGAGGGATGCAAACAGACAGTTCAGAGGAGCAGAGAGCTCTGAAGCAGCGATAGAAAAGAGAGAAAGATGCAACAGTGCGGCGAAGAGACAGAAGTTGAAGGGAGCCAGTAAATAAAGGAGAGTTAATGCAACGATAAGCCTTTGACTCCACCCTATTGAGAAGAGCTGTATATGGGGAGCCTCACCACACATGAGAGTTGTACCCTACACAGGGGCGAATAAAACCCGTGTATAAAGTCAACAACTGTGCAGGGGTAAAGAAGGTACAGAGTTGGCTTAGCACACCTAATCTCTTGGAAGCAGATTTTACAAGTGATGTAATATGACCTTTCCAAGATAAATCCCGAGTGAATGAAACCCCAAGCATGTTCAAGGATGAGGCAGGATTGAGCTGGATATTATTAAACATTAGAAGGTACTCCTGTGGAAGATTTTATCGATGCATGATATTTTTTAGTAAGCACTTGATATTATGATAAAACTATTTTCAGATGATATTCATTTACTTAACCCGCCCTGTCCCGACCACTTTCTCACCAATGGTACCCCCCAGTCCTGACCATTTTTGGACCCAAATTTTTTTTGCTAAAACTTTCACTTTTGGTCAGAAACAATGGTCAGTCACAAAGAAATTGTTCCCCGGGGTCCATAATTGCCATAAACAGGTATGCCTTGGTCACACCTGGCACCGTGTTCTCTGTAGGTGGTCTGAGCCTCTAACGTTTTCTATGGTATTATAAGTCTGGGAAACCAATGAAAGTAAGTAGATATGTTTTTATTACAAACATAAAAACATGTGATAAAAGAGTAAATTGGATTTTATACAAAAATAGAGCTGAAATAAGTATTGTACCATCGTGCGAAACGAGCAAAATCGGGCAGACTGGTCACGATGAATCGCTAACATTCGAAAATCATGATACATATCATTTTTTTTACTTACATAATACTTCTACAATAACATTATACCATTTTACATTTTATTGAACTGTTTTTACGTATTCACAGGCCTTTCAATAACATTTAGCGTAATGTTAGTGCTTATTTACGTAGTGAGTGAACTCGCTGTGACTGTTGTTTCAACTCGTATTGTGTTTTTTCTACTTACATAACACTTTCCTAATAACTTTTCAACTTTATAGAACTGTTTTGAGATAATTTCAGGCCTTACGTAAATATTTAGCGTAATAATAGCGCATAATAACACACACGGTGAAGTCACAATGACTACTATTTCAACTTACAACCTATTTTTGTACTTATATAATAATTCTCCACTAACATTTCACATGTTTACACTTGATATAATTGATATCACATAATTTCAGACCTTACGATTCAACTGAGCGTCATATTAGGGCTACTTACACAGTGAGTGTTATCGCGATATCATTTGTTTCATCTTACACTAGTATTCAACTTATAAATTACCTTACTACTAACATTACAACAAATTCCATTTTATATAATTCCTATCACATACTTACTGACCAGCATGTTCTACTGAGCGTAATATTTTCGCAGATTTACACAGTGGGTGTACTCGTGACATCAATTATTACAACTTACACTATTTTTCAACTTATACGTTTTATTCATGATAACATTACACCCGTTTCCACTTTATATTCTTGCTATCACATATTTACTGACCAGAATGTTATACTGAGCGTCATATTTTCGCAGATTTACACAGTGGGTGTAGTTTTGATATCACTTCTTTCAACTTACACTAATTCTCAACTTATACATTACTTTCCTGAAAACATTACACCCGTTTCAACTTTATATATGACTTAGCACCTACTGACTGGCCTTACCATTATAATGAGCGTCATATCGCCATCCCACACAGTTTCAGTAGTGTAGGAAATTATGGTACTCTTTGAAACAAGGCTGAAGGCACAACGCAACATTGCACTCGACACACTCGTACCTTGTGTCTTTTCTCTGAGTGGATGGTCTGACTGTCGAGTGCTTACATACATGGCAGTGGCGCTGGGGTTTACGACGGTTTGGGTCGGAAGGGATTGTGCTAGGATAGTAGCGTCCTGCAAGACGTAGGGGAGTCTGGGCAGCCATGGGGGTGTGGGTGCGGTGTGTGGGTCTGTCCTGGGCATGCTTGGCGATTATTTCACGTGCCAGCTCCCTCACAAACCCCTCAAAGGTCTCGGATACTCCGGTGGTCATGGCGTGCAGGTAGTGGGCGTTCAGGACCGTGATGTCGAGCAAGTGGAAAAAGAGTTTCTTGTACCACTTCATCGTGGTCCTGGCACAGTCAACACTTGAAATCATCGAGTCTGACTGATCCACTTGCCTCATGTTCAGATTATAGTCCAGTACAGACTCGGGTTTCCATACGTTGCGCCTCCTCTCGGTACGGTGATCCACAGAGTCTGTGCGGTGCATCAGGGGGCTGTGAACAGTTGATAGGAGGCAAACTTCCCTGTTGTGGTTCCACAGGGTGGCAAGGATGTTATTGGCCTGGAAGAAACCACCTCGTTCTTGTCAAGTTTCCTCCCTATCTTGACCATATGGCGACGGTTTCTCTTGACTGTACCACAGACTCCGGTGTCGTGTTGGTGGAGGAACCTAGCGAGAAGAGGGCTAGTGTACCAGTTGTCCAGGTACAACACATGACCACGATGAAGGTACTCCTCTATCATTGTCTTCACCACGGCCCCAGAGAGTCCTATACTCCGATCTTCTGTTATATCTGTCTGTGCGCCCGTGTACAAGACTATGTCTTGCACATAACCAGTCTTACAGTCACACATAACAAAGATCTTGAACCCGAAACGGTGTCTCTTGCTGGGTATGTACTGCCTAAAGGAAATATTGCATCTCCACAACACAAGACTCTCGTCTATGACGAGGTCTCTGTAAGGATAAAATGAGGAGCGGAACATTTCCCGTAAATGATCAAATACCAGCCTAATTCTCCTCATTTTATCTGTGTTATTTGCATTGGCTGGATCTTCTGCATCAAAAAAGTGGAGGCGGCCGAGAATATACTGAAATCTGTTACGACTCATCACCTTTCCAAAGAAAGGTGTGAGGATCATTGGGTCAGTTGTCCAGTAGGCAGGAATTTGGTTTTTCCTTACCACACCCATCAAGAGAACCAGGGCAAAAAATAAGAACATCTCTGAAATTGTAATGGGATAGTCATATTGTTGGGAATGCCTGTTTGTGGTTCCCAAACGTTCACTTTCACGGCGCTGTGTTCGTGAAAATATATTAGTCTGTTCAACTATGCACCCCACAAACGCCTCCCCAAAGAACAAGTGGAAAAAATCCACCCTAGACGAACCCGCATGCACACCTGGAGCCGTGCAACCAGACCGCCACTCGTCAGTGAAAGGGTGAATGATGGGAGTAAAATTACTCCCATCTTCCCAGTTCCACGAGGCACCACCGTCTCCAGCCACGTCCCCATCGTCCCCTTCGTCAGGTTGAGGAGGTGAGGGTGGTGGGGGAGGTTGGGGAGGTGGAGAGTGGCGCCTCTCATCACTCGCACTTCTCTTCCCTCTCCCTTTTCCTTTACCCTTTCCCTTCCCTTTCCTTCCTTTCCCCACATCCTGGGGCTGTGGGGAGGAAGTTTGGGAATATTGTGGGGCAAAAGACGTGCTGGGGAGTGGCTCCACCTCCTCTCCCCTAGACTTACGTGCACCACGTGCTCGTGCTGCCTCCCTCACACCACTTGCCCCTTCACCCCGCACTCCCGCCACACCACTTTCCCTTTCACCCCGTGCTGCCGCCACACCACTTTCCCTTTCACCCAGCACTCCCACCACACCACTTTCCACTTCCCCAGACAAAAGACTTTCACCATACCTTATATGTCTTCTCGCCCCACCTTCTGATCCTCGGGGTGATATTTTTTCTTTTCCCAACCACGCGGCGATATCACGTCCTAAGCCGCCGTCATCCTCATCGTCCTCATCCTCGTCCTCATCAGACTCGGGATTGAGAGATAGCCGTGCACGTGGTTGGGGAGCAGGCTGGCCTTCCCTTGCCTTACGGTATGTCACATACCGCTTTTTCCGGGGCGAAGGGACCTCTTCATCACTGCTTATTATTTCTTCCTCTGGCTGGACGTAATCGCGATCCACCACATGATCGTCAAGTGGAGAATCACTATCTCCAGTGAAGGCTTCCAGGGCGGATGCAATTTCGTCAACTGAGAGACCTTTCTGCGCCATGTCTGACCTGGGTCACTGCTAGCAGGTGAGTGACCGAGACAAGGGCGAGCGCGGGTCTCGCGGGGTCTAGGACGCTGCCCGCCTGGCGGCAGGTAGGGGAGGCTTGGGTACATGGGGGAATCGAAAATCTCGCGCGAATTTTGAAAATTGTGGAAATTATGAACCTTGCAATTGCAGGACGTTGAAGTACGTCGACGGGATTGGCAGTGACATAACGTGAGGACGTGGAAGTACGTCGATGGGACGCCGTGGGTTAAAACGCTATTTGCGCCAATACTACGAAAATTATCAGTGTCTATATTTTGAACTTCCTTGTACAACAGCCCAAAACCCGCAAGTAGTCAGTTGGTATTCTCAGAGTCGTGCTCGGAGTGTTCCTTCTTTTCCCTTATTTATTTATTTGTTTTATATTTATCATGTTAATTCCTTCTAGCATGATGCCTTTTCTGCTTTTTTCCACCTCCTTACGATATTGTTCAAATTAGGGGAGAGTTTATATTAAAAAAAAAAAAAGGATTAGAAATAGCCTTCATTAACCCCCTCAGTCTATCCAACTTTAATTAAGGAACAGTCATCGAAGTGAAGCCAGAAAGTTTCCATTAACTTGCACTCAGTACTATGGTTAATTTGGCGCATATTCTCATCGGTTCGGGAAGCTTCCAAATAACATTTCCTAAGAGATTTAATTTGTTTATTTCACCTCACTGCCCTCTTCACTGTTAATAAATCCTTCCATTATCACCATACTCTGCATAAATAGCGTACAAAAGGATATTAACCAGGCATATCCACAAATAAATCGCTAAGGCAAAAGTGCTGTCCTGAACGGACGGAATACGGAGTTTTATCTCCTTGCTACCACCTGACAATTATATTTATTTATTTTTATTTTTGGCTTTCTTGGGAACTTCAGGAAAATAGTAACAATTTTACATTTTCTTTCTTGATGAAGCGTCCTTTTGTGAAGGCCTCTATGTAAGAACTTCCAGGAGCTTCTGTCCCTACCCTCTCTGTTCCAACTATCTCTCCTCTAAGCCCAGTCTTCTTTCCACCTTCCCTCCTTCTCTCCAGTCCGTCTCTCTTCCATCTCTATCTCACATTCCAAATTTCCACCCACACGTCTCTTCCCACCCCATCCCCGTCTTTATCTCTTTCTACCTCCCAGCCTCCCTCTCTCTTCCAGACCTATTTCATTCTCATCCCTCCCTTTTTTTCCAGTCCTTTCCATTCTGTTCCCTCTCTGACGCTTCAGTCCCTCTTTCTTCCCCAACTCTGTTCCTCCCTTATCCCAGTTTCCTTTACACTTATGTACCCTCTTTCCAATCCTATTCTTTATCCCAACTCTCTCTCTCTCTCTCTCTCTCTCTCTCTCTCTCTCTCTTATGGGCTAGGACAGGGCTATTCAGCTACTCTAGAAGTAGGGCCAAATTATGAAACTCAGATTAACAAAGGGGTCACACATTATTTTACCATTTATCTTTTCCCTCTGTCTAGACACTTATACACAGACAGAAAGGAGAAATTCATATGTTATTTGCGTTTACCTTTTCCGCTATCTATCTATCTATCTATAGCCCGACGCCCTAATCCCGCAAAGGGTGGCCGCAGACAAAACGCCTCCAAGTCACTCTGTCACCCACCATTTGACTCCCCTCCCCCCAACTCACCCCCCCCTCCCTCATAAACCTCTCAACTCCATCCCTCCACCTCATCCTCGGTCTACCCCTCCCTCTCCCTCCCTCCACCTCACCTACATACACCCTCTTAGTCAGTCTTTCATCCTCCATTCTCTCCACATGTCCAAACCACCTCAGTGTATTTCTCCTAATCTTTTCAACCACATCCACATCTACCCCACAACGTTCCTTCACTTCTTCATTCGTCAACCTGTCCCTCCACGTCACTCCACATGCTCCTCTCAAGTAACTCATTTCCACTGCTCTCACTCTTGACTTGTTCCCCTCTTGCAAGGTCCACGCCTCGCATCCATACGTCAGGGTAGGGATCACAATACCATCATGCAGTGACTTCTTAACTTCCATACTCACGTCCCTATTTCTCATCACTGCTTTCAGTGTACCAACAACCTTTCTTCCCTGCTGTACCCTTTCACGTACTTCATCCCCCAAAGTTCCATCCTTACTCATCACACTACCCAAGTACTTGAATGCACTCACATTCTCCATATCCTCACCATCCAACCTCACTGCACACTCTGTGACTTCATTCCTCTCAAACACCATAACTTTACTTTTGTTTACATTAACTTTCAGCTTCCTCCTCCTACACACTGTCCCAAATTCATTCACCAAACCTTGCAACTCCCATTCATCTTCACTCAACAATACTGTATCATCAGCAAACAGCAAATACATAAATACATATTCCGCTAAATACATAAATAAAAAGAAAAACGCAAAACGTCCTGTTTCATGCTTGATTATGCCCCAGTCACACTTAAGGTACGTCTTGTCACAAACCTGAAAATCGCGAAACCATTCCCCGACCACGGAGGTCTCCGAGCAGTCGTGCCACCGATCGGCAACCGGTGGTCGTCCAGTGTCAGTCCAGTGGGCAGCCAAACGGCGACTATGGCCAGGTACACACAGGTCAAGACACCGACGGGTGGCCAGCCGGTCCGCGTCCTGTTGCAGTTTAGACCACGACCTCTAGGGGCTCACTAGACCGACACTGGCCGTGGATTGACTGGCGGCTGGTCTCGGTCCAGCCTACCACCTGTCGCTCGACCAATTGCCGGCTGGACGGCGGCCGGACTTCAACCACCACCCTGGACAAGAGGCTTGTGGACAGTGGCCCCCACAGTCCAGTCGTTGCCTTGACAGAGTGCGGACGGCCACCGCACAGAGTGGGCGGCGACCGGTCTCTGTCCGGATGGCAACCATCACTTAAAAATCAGGTGTCGCTGATCAGTCGCAATGTGCAAGCCGGCCAGACTCAATCCAGCCGCCCACCAGGCGGCTGGACCGAGTCTGGCCGTGCCACGACATCAGTGGTCGAGGGGAGGTTTTTTGTGCAACACAAAAAACCTTGCGACAATTTATTGGTCGCCATGGTGGCCTGCGGCTAGACCGAAACATATGAAGACCGGTCATAAACCTCACCAAAACCACCCACGACTTGCAGGTCGCGAGTGGTTTGCAAGAAGGCCCCAGTCACACTGCAGGTACTACTTATCGCCAACCACCTGCGACCTGCAAGTCGTGGGTGGTTTTGGTGAGGTTTACGACCGGTCTTCATATGTCTCAGTCTAGCCACAGGCCACCATGGCAACCAAAAACTCGTTGCGAGGTTTTTCGTGCTGCACGAAAAACCCGCCCACGACCACCGATGTCGTGGCACGAAAGCCGCCTGGTGGGCGGCTGGACTGCGTCTGCCTGGCTTACGGACTGCAATTGGTCGGCGACACCTGATTTTTAAGCAGTGGTTGCCATCTGGACGAAGGCCTGTCGCCGCCCATTCTGTGCAGTGGCCATCTGCACTCCATCAAGGCGACGACTGGACTGCGGCAGCCGCAGCCCACAATCCCCCTGTGTAAGGTGGTGGTTGAAGTCTGGCCGCCGTCCAGCCAGCGATTGGTCAAGCGACAGGTGGTGGGCTGCACCGAGACCAGCTGCCAGCCAATCCCAGGCTGGTGTCAGTCTAGTGGTCGTGGTCTAAACTGCAACAGGACGGGGACCAGCTGCCGTTTGTCGGCGGCCTGCCAGCGACCGGCCGGTGTCTTGACCTGTGTGTACCTGGCCATGGTTGTCATAAGAGGCTTTTGTATTTACTTGTAGTGGCTTGTAGTCGAGTTATATCTATATTAGACTTGTGGACGAGCGGTTGTTATACTTGAGTAGCTTCGTGAGTAGCTAATCTTCTTTCCCATTTGTCATGTAGTGACAGGGGAAGTAAAGAATAGTATGGGACTATTTTTATTTGTCTTGGAAATATTAGCAAGTCTCTCACACAGAGCGACGTATAAAGTAGAGTCCCGCTAGCTATCTCTCTGTCTCGCTCTCTCTGTCTCTCTCTCAAGTTGCTAAGCCCTTCTCCCTGCGACCTGTCTGTTCTATGGCTAGCTTCTTTCTGCCCTCTCTTTCCTAAATTCTGGTGAAACAGGAGACGTATCACGTGTGTTCCTTGTGAGTGGAAAGTTCTAGAAGCCTGTGTGTGAGTATGTGTGTATGTGTGTGTATGGTCACTAAGGCTTTGTTCACTGGTGGATTGCTGACAACTGACTGCATCATCTCCTTACTGGCCACTTCGTAATCTGTCGTCAGCTTTCCTCAGTGTAATTTGCAAGATCATTTCCCATTCCCAGGCTCGCATAGAGCTGTCTATCTATCTATTTATCTATCTATCTATTATGATTTGTAATTATAATATGGAGTCCTAACATGGTCGCCGTTCGGCTGCCCACTGGCCGGACACTGGACAGACACTGGATGACCACCGGTAGGCGATTGGTGGCACGACTGCTCGGACACCTCCGTGGTCGGGGACTGGTTTCGCGATTTTCAGGTTTGCGACAAGTTGTACCTGCAGTGTGACTGGGGCTTAAGTCATACCTGCAGTGTGACTGGGGCTTTATTTGTTTATTTCCATTCTTCTGGGTCGGTCAGAGGCCCAAACAATAACGAATGAAGGACTGGATTTGGCCCACAGGCTGCCAGTTGAATAGCCCTGGGCCAGGAGAAAACGCCTTCAAGTGGTGGCACCGATATAGCAAAGCAACTCCTTTGCCTTGATATACAAATATCCCTCAGGTCGCCCTAGTATCCTGAAAGGATAATGGTGGATTCCAAGATAAAGACAACCTCAGTCTGCTGTCCACTGGGTTCACGTTTCGGTTTAGCCTGAGGTTACAACTTCTGCTATTTCTGTTGCTACTACTACTACTACTGCTGCTGCCTCAGTTACTGCTACCACTACTGCTGCTGTTGTTGATGCATCTGCTACTGCTGCTGCTAATACTACTACTGCTACTACGACAGCTGCTGCTACTACTGTACTACTATTACTACTACTCCAGTACTACTACTACTACTACTACTATTATTTCTGCTGCTGCTGCAGCTGCTGCCAGTACTATTACTCCTACAAAAGCTACTACTACTACTAAAAATAATACTACATCTGCTGCCTCTGTTACTACTACCACTACGCTGCTGCTGTTGCTGCTGTAGTTGCTGCTGCTACTAGTACTACTACTACGACTACGACAGCTACTACTACTACTACTACGACTACGACAGCTACTACTACTACTACTACTACGACTACGACAGCTACTACTACTACTGTTACTACTACTACTACTACTACTGTTACTACTACTACTACTACTACTACCACTAGGCTACTTTCACTGCTACTACTACTACTACTACTACTACTACTACTACGGCACTACTATTATTACTACTCGCACTACTACTGTTGCTGCTGTTATACTACTACAACTACTACTACTACTACAGCTACTACTACGATTACTGGAGAACTACTGCTACTACTACAACAGATAGTACAACTGCTTCTACTATTGCTACTACTACTACTACTACTACTACTACTAGAGAGCAATACTGTAGTAGTAGTAGCTACTGCTATGACTAATACTAATACGACTACTACTGCTGCTGCTGTAATTAACAACTACTACTACTGCCACCAATATTCTCAATCTTCCTCCAGTCTTACCTCCCCTTCTCCAGTCTCTAATCCTGCCATCCCTTCCTCACCCTCTAGGCCTCCCACCCTCATCTTCACACACACCACCTAACCATCTGTCTCTCTCCCATCCCAGTCTCCCTCTCACTTACCTTCCCTTTCCCCTACCTCCCTCCATATTCCTTTTACCTTCCTCCCATCCTTACTCCTTCACCCATCTACCACTCTTCTCACTAATACCAGTCTTTCCCATCCATCCATCCAACCTACCTCCTTCCTCTAAAGTCCAACCCCCTCTATCTCCATTTCTCGATCTCTTCCTTATCCCCTCTTGTCCCCCTCATCATGCCCCCCTCTCCGACCCTCATCCCATCCTACCTATCTCCCTTCTCTCTCTCTCTCTCTTTCACTCTCTCTGTCTCTCTCTCTCTCTCTCTCTCTCTCTGGGTCCCTACTACTTCTCACCCTACAGTACCTCCCTCCCTCCATTTTCTCCAGTTCCTCTGTCTCTCATCTCTCTTAGTCTTCCTCCTACCATTCTTAGTTCTTTTCTCTCCCATTTCTCTTTTCCCCTCCCACCCCTACCCCTCATCCGTTCACTCCCTCCCTCCATCTCTCCCTTCTCTCCAGTCCACTCTCTCTCCCATCTCATTTTCCTCTCACCTCTCACTCCCTCTCCTTACCTCCGTCCGTCCGTCCCTCCCTCCCTCCCCCAATAAAAGAACAAAATCCAATCAAGTTTAGGAGACGGGTGTGCCACTTTTTGCCATCGCCAGCTAACCAGATTATTGGCCTACCAGGTTCCCGGTTGCCTGACTCTTAACACGCCTGATTACACCCCACGGGAGGTGAATCAGGACTTACCCCACCCTACCTTGCTCACACGGTTTGTATCACTGTCACTGTTACCGTCCTCGTCACTCTTGTCATCACCATCATCAGTATCAACTTCACCATCATTATCAACATCACCATTTATTATTCAACATCATCATCACAATCATCGCCATCACCATTTTAAATATTAGCATAGTTTAATCATCATCATCACCATCATTATCATCATCACCATCGATTTAATTATCAACATACTTTCATCACCATAAACATTACATCATTATCATCACCATTATCATCATCACTGTCGTATTCTCGTTGTTATACATCCGTTGGGTAGTAGCTACCCCGAAATAAGTACTAAGAGCACTGTGAATTGTGTCCAGTGAAAATGAGTGAGAGCTCCATTCACTCATTATTCATATCTTGTAAATATTTATCTGTCTGTATATTTATTTTTTATTACCTGTCTACTATCTGTCTATACATCTATCAGCTATCTATGTACCTATCTATTAATATTTATCCATCTATTTATTTGTCTGTTATTACCTGTATGTGTCTATTTACCTATATACTGTATCTGTTACTTCATGTCGAATTTTGGGGTGTTCCTTCCGCCAAAAATTATATGTCAATACTCAGTAACGACCCGCCTTCCCATGATACACAGTTCTCCCTCAAACAGTCGGGGACAAAAAATCGCCAAATATTTCAGTTCACGTATTTCTCACTTACCTCTGCTGGCTTGTACACGTGTTCCCCGTCTGAGGGAGCCTTGGCATGTTCCTCTACCCATAGATGATTCCCTTTCATATGATACGCCGGGAAGGAAAGAGACGGACAAACTCTGAATGTGATGTAAACGCAGGTGAGGTGTAGATCGACTATTGTTACAAACTGTACATATTCCCACTCTATCTCTTTACCTCGTACTCACGCACATTTTCACAACCATAACATATACAGTACACTACATTTCAGTCTTATTCATTTTTTCGGTTTCATTCACGATGCAGCCAATATTCATACCACAGTCAACATTCACAATACAATCAACATTCACACCACATTCAACATTCACACTAGTCAACATGCATACCACAGTAAAATTGGCTTTGTGAGCGAGTGACGAGCGAGCGAGCGTTTGTACAGCCCCGGTCAGATTTTGGTGATACAGTCAGCACTGCAAACGCCAAAGCGTCTGGGTTCAGAGTTCGAGAATTTCGACTCGCGTGTCTGACACACACACACACACACACACACACACACACACACACACAGTATACACCTAAGGCATGGTAACGGACATGGACGGAGCGTCTCCCTATGTCATTTCAGTCACGACCAATATTTCAATGAAATATGTAATCTACACACTTCCATATACGTAAAAGACTAGCGATTTTATTATTACGTTATTCCCATGTCACATGAATTAATGTGGTTAGGCAACACAGTATTATATTAAATCAGAATACATCCTATGATTGTATAGTCATAGCCAGGAAACGCTGACAGGTGACATTTTATAATATGCCTTGCCCTTTGCAATTGACATTTAAATTTCAAACTACACTTGTGTAGTTAAATAGATGATGAAAGTATAGCACATCTGTGCCCCGTGAGTAAGCTATGAAACACACGGATGGTCGGGTCTCCTTACATTTTGTCTAAGGTACGGGTTAATCACATAAGTGACGGATGCGACCAGAACGTGGAGAAGCGTTTTGTTTTAAATTATGATTAGTAAAATGAAATCAATATATTATTTTCTCTCTTAATAATATTATAATCGTAATAATAAACACTGAAGGGGATGAAAGACTCAGTTGCTCTGATATTTACTATTACCATACGTAATATCCAGTACACCCACCATTTTTCTGAATTATATATATATATATATATATATATATATATATATATATATATATATATATATAATCCTATGTTGCCCCATAAGGAGCGTAGGAGCCCGGGGCTAGGCAAGTTGGTCCTGACATTTAAGATGAGAGTGACGAGCCTCACTCATCCCTGAGTGGCATTACGTGAGCAGTAAACCCCAACCATCCCTTGGATATAAGCCTACACCGGCTCAATCCGATTGGAGTGCCGCAATTACCCACTACACCACCAGGTGCCAAAATCTGGTTACATGGTTATCATCCAGGGTAGTAGATGGTTTCCTGGTGTACAGGAAACATTTTGGCTTGTCACGCAGTGTAGAGTCACCCACAGGCAGAAGGAAGAGGAAAGAATGAAGGAAAGAAAGACAGAAAAGGGAGTGTACTGTCACCCGTAGGCAGAAAGACGAGGAAAGAACGAAGGTAAGAATGACAGAAGAGGATGGAAGGAAAAAAGGATGGAGGAGAGGAAAGGGCAGACACCCGGGAACAGCGTATATAATTAAAGTCGTGCAAGGGAGAGAAAAAGATGGCGCAATGTGGTAAGCGGGGTGTCCCGGCTCTGGTGACCCAGACCCTGAGCGTATGAAACGGCCATTTTTTTTTTTCCATGTGCTTTGGACCGGACATAAAGCTGGGTAACAGTAAAAGGTGTTTGGAGTGTGAATGTGATGCACATGTGATCCCTTAATCGTCTCATCCCGCCAAGGGAAGGTCACAATAAACCAAAAAACTAAAACAACCATGCGAACTCTGGTCACATTTGCATCACATCCACACTCTCAACATTGTAATACGGTTTACATTATTTAAATCTGTGATTATTAATTTACAGTAAAGTCGTATGTATTGCAAGACTGTCGACAGTTCATATCTTACCGTGTATTATACCTCCTCCAATAATAGACTCTGCCATGGGAACTAGAAAAGAAATGCTTCTCATCCGTAAAGATGGCTCTGCTCCATAAGTCATCATCCTGCTCAACATGGAGCTGTGCAAAAGCCAGTCTTCCTGCACAGTGTTGGTCCGTCAGCTGTTCCTTCTGAGCTGGGGTGCGATGCTGTATTCCAGCGTGATATAACCTTCTCCTTACAGTTCTGGCTGACACTTCTAACTTTAAGTCATGCCTTATTGCCGCTGCGTTGGTAAGGGGGTTAGCTTCCGCTGCGACGATAATGTTCCCATCCTCTACTGGTGTCGTCCTCCTTACGACTCCTGTTCTCTCTAAGAAATGGAGTTTGCTGTAAACCCAGCGAGACTGTGATGCATTTATTGAGGTTTTCTCAAACGTTACTATTATAGCTTGCGTGGGTCTTTCCTAATGACTATGTAAGGTTTTAGTGCATCCGTCCCACTCCGTGAAACCTGAACGATCTGCATATGCAGTATTGTTTCACGGGGCGAACGTCTCTCTCTCACTTTGTCAGAGCCACTCAGCGGGGAGATGTTGCCTTTGGTTCCTTCTCCCTAGCATAAGAAAAAAAAAAATGCAGGTCGCTTGCTTGTATCAGTCTCGACGAATGGACTACATTACTACTTCATGTGCTAACACTGTCACCTCCACAGAATCCACGAGAGTTTGACAACACATTATTAACGAGTTGGGACAATTTCCTTTTTGATATACCGACAGAGGAACGTGTGAACAGGACTGTTTATATTTTCTCTATACACCCATATATTTTCTCCTCATCCCTTATCTGTTTTATCAATGCTGGTCCCTATTTCGCTAACACTGGTGGAAGAGAAATCACGTAACATAGATATGTCGTATAATACGAATCTTTTTGTGATGTTAATGGATCCTAAATGTAATCGATAGTTTAATCACCAGCTATGCTTAATGTGAAGAACAATGATATGGATTTGTAGTCAAAGGGTATGTGGAAAAACTAATCATCTCCTTTGCATTTCTTATAACATGGTCATTTGAGAACGGGAGGGTGGGAGAGATGATAAGGTTATCAGAAGACTATAGAGGAAGCCAGAGCTACAATGCGTTTTGCTCACGTCTTTGCAACAGCCAGGTTCGGATGCATTAAGTAAACATAGATAACATGTAAATAGGAACTACTACTGTACTATAATGTTACTGTAAGTCATACGTTACCGTGAACAACACTTAACCATCATAGCACGCTTAACAGCTTAACACAGACCCTCCTTTACTCCAACCCCATTACTGACAGGACTAAACCTCTGATACCCTACACTACCTCACCACCAACTAGTAATGCAGGTCAAAAGACAATTGTTGATGGTTGTAGATGTAATCGCAGATAATATTATGTATTTTCGTAGAATATGAATATCAATATATTGAAAATTTCAATATAATAACTGTAACCTCATAGGTAAAATACTTATAACTGCTCACATACACTATATCTTATGTATACTGGCATGGGCGTCCGGAGGGAGAGGGGGCAAGGGGGGGCAGTTGCCACCCCCTCCATGGAATTTGACGGCTTCAGTTCTTGTTCAAAGATGATTGAATAATTTGAGTTGATTCATGTATTCTGTCACTATGCATTTGATGTAAGTCATGTAACTCATGTAAGTATATGCCTTTGCCTATTTGGAATGTGTGTATTTTGATAAAACTGCACATATATGTATAATTTCTCTTATTTTGCCCCCCCCCCTTACAAAAAATTCTGCGGACGCCCCTGTGTACTCGTACTATAACAAATCCAAGTATGCACATAGAACTTAAAGACCATATGCAGGTCGTTTATGTTTCCGTTGCTGTTCCATCTCGTAATCCACTTGGCGACGGTCCTTGGCTCCCGGCCAAGTCGCTAAGCGATAGCACGTATAGACAGCCCACTATCGCGCAGAGCGATGATGCTGCCTCTCAAGTCCAGGTTTTGCTCCTTCCTGTTCATACCGTAATTTCCCGGGGACTGGTAAACCCCAGATCCGTATGATACAAAGAAATCTCGGAATATTTCCCCCCTCCTTCCCTCTCTATCAGTGTCAGACACGCAAGTCGAAATTCTTGATCCGATGCAAACGTTTCTGGTATCATGAACTCGGAGGCTACAGAAAGTGATTGTGAAGAATGGTGGGTGGACTGGATAATACTTATGGTAATAGTAAATATCAGAGCAACTGAGTCTTTCATCCCCTTCAGTGTTTATTATTACGATTATAATATTATTAAGAGAGAAAATAATATATTGATTTCACTTTACTAATCATAATTTAAAATAAAACGCTTATCCACGTTCTGGTCGCATCCGTCACTTATGTGATTAACCCGTAGCTTAGACAAAATGTAAGGAGACCCGACCATCCGTGTGTTTCATAGCTTACTCACGGGACACAGATGTGCTATACTTTCATCATCTATTTAACTACACAAGTGTAATTTGAAATTAAAATGTCAATTGCAATGGGCAAGGCATATTATAAAATGTTACCTGTCAGCGTTTCCTAGCTATGACTATACAATCATAGGATGTATTCTGGGTTAATATAATACTGTGTTGCCTAACCACATTAATTCATGTGACATGGGAATAACGTAATAATAAAATCGCTAGTCTTTTACGTATATGGAAGTGTGTAGATTACATATTTCATTGAAATATTGGTCGTGACTGAAATGACATAGGGAGACGCTCGTCCATGTCCGTTACCATGCCTTAGGTGTATACTCTCTCTCTCTCTCTCTCTCTCTCTCTCTCTCTCTCTCTCTCTGTCAGTGTGTGTGTGTGTGTGTGTGTGTGTGTGTGTGTGTGTGTGTGAGACACGTTAGTCGAAATTCTCGAACTCTGAACTCCAGACGCTTTGGCTTTGGCAGTGCTGACTGTATCACCAAAATCTGATCGGAGCTGTACATACGCTTATCATCATAATTTCGTCCTGGTGTAAACCTTCAGCATTTCTGGTGAGATACTAGAACAATAACATGAGAATAATTGAGCTAGAATATTTACTTTCTCACATTTTCACACACACACACACACACACACACACACACACACGCACGCACGCGCGCGATATGAAAAAAAAAAAACTCATATCTCGCATGTCACTTTGACAGTGCTTTATATCGATTTCATAGTGGAGCATGTCAATTGAAACCCTCGGTACATTCCCTTGGAAAGCTGGGATTCCAAGGGTTACTTTGGTCCCAAAAGTAAATATACAGCTAAAAACGAAATTTATTGAATGTTTCTACTACCTACTGAAAGAATCTCTCTTCTGTCTTACATAGTAAAATTTTTAGCCTCTGAAAACCATCGCGGTCGGGCTGTCATGTCGGGCCGGGCTAAGTCGTGTTGGGCTGCTCATTTCTCAGCTGAACGTAGGGAAAACATTGCTTCGCTACGCTTGCATGCTCGTACCAGTGAACATTCACACCACAATCAACATCCACACCACAATCAACATTCACATAACAATCATTATTCATACCACAATGAACATTCACATCATTATCAAACTTCACATCACAGTCAACATTCACATTAGCTTCATTCCCGTCCAGACAGGAGAGAGAGAGAGAGAGAGAGAGAGAGAGAGAGAATAAAGCAAAAATAAAAGAACTATTATTAGAGTTCCTTGAAACGAATCCAGACCATACCATCAATGACTAAGCCGCTAACCCTCCTAAATTCCAGTAAAATTCCAATGGAAATAACACAACTGTCATCAGAGTTTCCACTAACGAAAAAATTACAGTACCAAATAAGAGAGAGAGAGAGAGAGAGAGAGAGAGAGGGAGAGAGAGAGAGAGTTGTCATCAGACTGCCAGAAGTTTATTTGGGTCACACCTTGCAGTTACAAGTCTGTTAAGCCTATACCACTGACGGAGAAAATAATGGAAAAATGATGTGTGCGTGGGAAGCGAGCAAGGACAATGTTAGGAAGATGAGAAAGGAAAATAATTAAAAAGGGGGAGTCTAGAAAAGCAGCGAAGTGAGGTGTTTGACGGATGTGAGGAGAGATAATAATAACGTTTTGAAATAAGGCGGAAAAAAGAAAGGAAATGATCCTTTAAAAATGTAGTGTGTGGAAAAGAGGATTAAAAAAAAAGTAGAATGGAGAGGAAATAATGTTAAGGTGACGAAAAAAGAAAACAGATGATCCCAGGAAAATGAGGTGTGGGGCGGAGGTGAGGAAGGATAATGTTGTCTCGAGGGAAATGAAAACAACACCAGTGACTTCTCCATAGCTTTGTTTTCCTCCCTCCATCATCGTCATCAACATCATTATCATCATCATCATCATCATCACACGTCCAGATTCCTTGCACTCTACATTCGTCCGTTTGTCTGTCTGTCTGTCTGTCTCTGTCCATCTGTTTACGTATCTTCATCTATCTATATATTTATTTACAGCATCATCCGTTATTTTCTGCATAATTTTCTGTCTCTTTCTCTGTCTGCCTGTCTCTGTCATCTACTTCTGTATCTTTATCAGCCTGTCTACTGTTCTACTTTCTGCCTGACGCTGCATCATGTAAACATCAGTTTATCGTACTTTTGTTTCTTTTGGTCGATTTTTCTATTTCATTTACAATGTGAGGTAACGACAGAAGGCAAGATGTGGTCTATTAAACGCCTTCAGTACCATGATTTCTTTTTTTTAGTGTTTTCTTGCTTCCTCCAGGAGATTTTTTTTAGCTTAGGAAAAACACCTGGCACTGAAGGGATTAATGAAGGATATATCTGTTTCAGTTCAGTCTCTCTCTTGAAAGGAATAAAATCACCAGAAAGCAAGAATAATGAAATCAAGCCGCATTATCGTACTTATTATTAATATTGTTTTTGCCTTTCTTGTTTTTGTGATCCAAGGCCCAGTGGACCGCAGGCTTCAGTTGCCTTTCCTCTACGGTCACCATCCTCCTTTCGGGGTATAGGGAAGTAGCTGGAAGATATTTGTATGACCAGGGGATGGAGCAGCCTAGTGATATCGATGCCACCCCATGAAGGCGTCCCTTTCCACACCACCAGCATTAACATACTGAAAGGGTAAGCCCCGTTTTCGCGGTTAGGATATTTTTCTCCTTTTTTCGTTTTTTTTTTTTATTTTCTTTTTCCCAAGAGGTATCGTGCAATGAGCTTTTTAGGGGCGTTCTCACAACTTTTTTTTTTTTTAATGGAAACACCACTTCCGTCCTCCTCAATGGACATTACATGCAACTATTTATTTATTTTTTTTAGATTATTTCAGATATTGCTAAAATTTGGAGACAGCCCTCTGCAAAGTCACGTGTTTTCATTTTCCTTTTTAACTGTTTAATCCTTCGTTTCCCCATGTAATCTGTTACCTGTCTATCTACTCTGTCATTCTATCTGTCTATCTGTCCATTTATCCATTTATCGGTCCATCTGTCTATATTCATTCGTATATCGATATGTCTATATGGCTATCTATATTCATACCCATGTAAGTTTATTTATCTCTCTATCTGTTCTCTGTGTCAGTGATATTTACATAGTGGACGACCTTCTACAATACATTTTCGATACGCTAATGATGTTTTCTTAAATTCATTATTGATAATTTTACTTTTGTCTAGCGTGTTCTAATTGTCTTGGCTGTTGTTTATAGATTTATTGTTAGTCGAAAGCTCTCTCTTTATTCTCTTTCCTCCCTCTTTCTAAATCCTAACCACTAGGGATGATAATCTTCAAAACGCGCTTTGCGTTTAGGGATATTACAGTCATTAAAAAATATGCTGTTTCCGGGCATATATTCTTAAGTGTATGTTTCCTAATATATTGTGTCAGGACCATTTTTTTTTTTTTTTTTTCTGTACTGTAATGTGTTAGGGTCATTTCCAGGGGAGCACCCAGGAGGGGGACCACCGGTCCCGGCCCCCCCCCCCTTTAGCTTTCTGGGTCCTTTAAAGATTTATATATATTTATTTCGATAACAGCAAAACATGAAAAATTGTCAGGTACAAACAAAGAGTAACACATGAGCCAGCAGCTTCCTTCCTCTAAACCTGCATGTGACCTCCCTGTAATTATCGAATTACCTGACCTCACCTCACTACGGCCCCCCCTCCTTTTAAAAATTTCTGGGTGCGCCCCTGGTCATTTCCTGGTATTTTTTTGCATCTAATATAATGTGCTAGGTCCATATTTTAATACATTTTTCTCTAGTGTAATGTGTTTCGGCCATATTCTCGTAAGTTTCATTCTGTGTGTGTGTGTGTGTGTGTGTGTGTGTGTGTGTGTGTGTGTGTGAGAACCCTGCGTTTCAAGAGTACTACAAACTCTTAATCCCTTCACTCCCATGTATTTCCTTCTCTCTCTCTCTCTCTCTTGTATTTGCAGACAATTCAGTTCACCTTAGGAAGATTCTTTAGTTTTGATGGAGTTACTGAAGACTGCACCTTACCCTTTAGTTGCAATGGACTCCCTTAATCATAAACAAATCACCTGAATAGCAAATTAAAATGGAAAATACGTCCATGATCTGGAAGGCTAAAACTTCAAGGGATTATACAGTCGCCATCAAAAGTCATATCACCTCTCCTGTTTCTCTGTCCGCGGACGTTGAAAATAAGTGTGGTGGACCTGCAATAAATGTCACGAAGTTATCGGCGTTGGTTGCTAGGGATTCACGACACTAATTTCTTGAGTGCATGGGAAGAAAAACTCAAGAGACGAAAGGACTTTTGTTGCCAACCGTACTCCACATGGTACTGGAGACGCCCAAGATCTAAAGATTAGCTCCAGCTTTATCCTGTACTTTTCTACTCAACTTTTTTCCTGGTTGCTTCCTCCTACCCCCGTGAGACATCAAAACACGGTGCTCACAATCGCCTAATCAACGCCAGACATCCGGGAAGCTTCGGCTCTCCTGGGGGGACTACACTCTTTTCACTTTAACTTAATATAAAATTGCCCTCCTTCCTTCTTGAATGGCGAGTTGCAAAGGTAAATTGGCACTAGATTACTCGTATAATGCTAGTCATCAAGATGTGCAACAGAAAGGATGTAGAGCCAGATCATTTTTTTAAATTCTACCATTAAACTACGTCATACAAGCTTCAAAAACGCTACAATCTGGGCCAAGAAATTATGGTTTAACACTATAATTCAATGCTAGGCACAAGTAAGTGCTATACAAAAGGAAGCAGAGCCACAACATTTTCTTGTTTATAACTGAGCTACGTAATAAAAGCTGCAGGAAGACGAAAATCTGTGCCGAATCAGGGTGAATGAACTATAGTCACCCAGATTCAGCAGCAGCAGGAAACCTGTCGGCAAAGTGGGACACGCAGTGCAGGTAATCGAGTTGGCATTTTTCTGTCATTTGGTTCTCGTCACGTATCTTTACCGTCCGGAATGGAATCGGACCCGAACGAGACATCGGGATTACAGGACGACATTTTTACCGGCGGCCGAGACTGCTAAGGAGTTTCCGAGCCGACTTGTAAGAGCGTCCCGTAACTTCCAATATTCCCCCCCGAGGACATGATGACCTGCCATCTTGTCCCGCCCAGAGAAAAGCAAGATGGCGGTTCCAACCCGTCTGCTACTGGTGCAATGAGGGAAATGGCCCCTACCCAGTACTTTATGGCGGTCATTGGCCAGGCAATACCGGGGTTTACTGGCCTGCTGCTGTTGGAAAAAAGACGCCTTCACGTGGTGGCACTCAGCTGTACAAATGTCCATCAGTTCTTTCTCTATTTTTACGTGCCTACTGCTGCTGCAAAACGACGCCTTCACGTGGTTGCATTCACATAACCGGTTAAAACTCGTTCAGCTACGCGAACGTCCCTGAGCTCCCTCCCTGTCCCTTGAAAGGAGGGCACACAACGAAAGGGAGGCAACTTCCAGTATGCAAAACGCTTCCAGTGAGGGGAAATAAAAAATATACAGAAAAACGTATATATATAAAATGATTATCAAAAAACGTTCAGATAAGCCCAAGTGCTGAAATTTGCATGTTAATTTTGCCAGGCCGGCGGTGCCTGGGACACGCCTTGGCGCCAGTTTTGCCCCCACGGTAATGAAGGCCTACATAATTATTTACTCCCTTGTAATTTTCCGGGGGACGTGATCTTAATTTTTATTATAATGATAATAATACTATTATTAATATTAATATTAATGATAATAATAATAATAATAATAATAAAATAATGATAATAATAAAATAATAATAAAAATATTATTATTATTATTATTATTACTATTATTATTATTATCAATAAGAATGGTAATAATAATAATAATAATAATAATAATAATAATAATAATAAAATAATAATAATAATAATAATAATAAAATAATAATGATTTTAAATAGTATGATGATGATTATAATAATTAATATTATAGTGATAGTAGTAGTAGTAGTAGTAGTAGTAGTAATGATAATAATAATAATAATAATAATAATAATAATAATATTATTATTATTATTATTATTATTATTATTAATAAGAATGGTGATAATAATAATAACAATAATTAGACGAATAATAAAAATAATAATGATAACGACTAATGATAATAATAATAATAATAATAATAATAATAATAATAATAATAGAAAAAATAAAAAAAATGATAATGATACCAGTCATCATCATCATCATTTTACACTTTTCCCCTTTATGGATGCTATGAAGTAGGATCCAGAAAACAAGGCTTTCTGACGGATCCTAACAGATATTGGGACAGGACCTCGGTGTGCTGATTGCTTTAGTTGGAGGGTGTTTAAGGCTGTCCTGGAGGAAATTCTTAACGTACAGTTACCTCCACTTCTAACGAGTACGGCGGGTGGTGTGTTTGGTGAAATGTGGCACCACTGTGTTTGTTTACATTGTAGTAATAGTAAGTGAATGGGCAGCCACGGCAGAGCTTCCCCTCCGCTACAGTATCTAGCACCCACAGAAACAATGTTCTATCAAGTTATACGCTGCAAATACAAGTGTTTGCCACGTATGTATAGTGGAAGGTAAAGAGCAAAACAAATAGTAATGTCATTGGTTTCCATTACTTTTGTGACAGGAGATGACTGCGAAGCGACGGGGAACGGAGGGGAGGGGGGGCAGGTAGTGGGAGAGCATGTATCGAAACTTCATGTTTCGTTTAGAATGATGAAGGATGTGATTATACAGATGTACTGAGGTCATCTGTAACCCAGTATGCAATAACGAGTATTAGATGAATGATGGAGTCTTTAATGTTCGTCATGTAATGTGGTGAAGAACTGTAGCTGAGCATAAATGTTAGGTGTGATGTCCTGTGTCTCGAAACGTAGTTCACTTGAGTCTAGTGAGTGTGCGAGTCAACTGCTGTAACATTTTGAGGGCTGAACCAACGTGGCCATATATGATTAATGATTATGCATGCGACACATCAGTCATGCATAATCAGTCTGTTTTACTGTGAGGAAAAACAGTCAGAGTATTCGCAAACCATGGTATAAGTACAGTAGATGTTTTGTTGCGTAGGACTATAGCTACTTTGAGTGGTGGACAGTTATTGGCTTGTTGTGCGAGAATGTTGTGCAGTAATCATACTGATGGATCACGCGGAGGTAATGAGATACTGTATTTGCATAATGAATGCATATCTTGTATTATAATAATTGAAATACCTATGTTATGGATGATCAGTCCACAAATGACGTCGCCTTCTTCTAGGTGCTATTTCATTAGTCTGGATAGTTGTGACACAACATCCACAAACATTAATCATCGTTTATAATATTCTCTTTAAAACATTCATACATTAGTTTTTACACAAGTATTGCACATTCAGGTCCTCCTTAGCTCCATACACATTATACTATTTCGTGTGTCTACACCCACACATTGTTCATCCAGAGGTAGCAATATTACCTTTACCATTCATGTCTGTCCGTTGTCTGCCATTATAGCACAAGGTTTTAGTATGTGGCCACGGCTACACAAAATATATCGGTGGCGTGATGCTGCTAGGAGAGTGTAAAATTGCGTATAATTTACGTGTGTTTGTGCAGGGAGTCTGGTAATACACTTCTCCGACCTCTTCACACTCATGCCAAGACAATAGCCGAAGTCGCGAATTTGGTGACAATACTGATTGACCGTTGAATACTCGTTCACCTTAGAATAGTATGAATCAGGTCCTGTTTTCAATTAATAGAAACATTAGGTAATAGAATGAACAACGCATTTTTATATGTAAAGTAAGGAGTGTTTTATGCACCGTGTCATCTGTCACGGGGTTTTTATAATATCAGCAATTTTAAAATAAATGGTTAAATATTATTTAATTTGATAATAATATTCAATAATATTGAAGAGCAAAGACAATGATTGCCTTGCTACATCAAGCAACGATTACTTTACGCTGACTTGCTAAGATTCTCAAGAACGAGAATTTATAAACTTTCTCAACAGTACACAGCAGAGACTAATTACTCACAATTGCTGAAATACTGTACTGTTAGCCTCTGGAGAAAGTTACATCACCCCTGACAATAAATAACTAATACTAACATCAGGTTCTTGCCGATGCTTAACTCCCAGATGGCACAACGGATATTAAGTTAATACAAGACTGGTCTAAGTACCAGTTATGAAAGCAAACGTTTATGCAAGCTAGGAGCTATATGGAAAATAAGCTTAATTTGGATTAAATGAAACAAGATTTTACTTTACATTGAAGCTCAAGAAATAGAACTGTTAAATTTATTAATCCCAAAAAATAAATTTAACGTTACATTTCAAATCAATGAGACGCACTCACTCACTCTCACACGAGCTAAATACTTACGTCTAAAAAAAACACCTTAATTAAACTCTTATAACTAGAAAATACACAAAAGAAATACTATAATCGATGAATGCTGCGTATCACCAGATGGGTGGGAAGACTGGACTAACTGTGAAGTGGAGTTTGGGTACTAGCTGACCTCTCACACTGCGGCACAGGACCTTCCTCCGTCACAACAAACACAAGACTGACTAAGTCGTGGGAAAGCGGAGCACTCGGCCGCATTTTTTTAACGGTCGAATGAGGAAGCAGAGGCGAACAATAAAAAAACAATAGTATCGCTCAGTACAGCACTTAGTGACGTGCATTAAATCGGTCACTCTTTGAAAACGGTGACGAATTATTTGAAAAGTATACTCCGATAATGGAGGGAGAAACGGTTAGCTGAGCGATACACAGTGAGTTTTCCACTAATAGTTCGTGGTTTCTCACAAAAAGGAAATGTCGCGAATTGATTCGTGACATCATCATACAGGCTTATGCAGTACAACACAGCCAAGGATAAGCTGGACCTACGGTAGGATAAAATGTGAGTGCTGCTGGAGCGTCCAAGTAAACGTAAGCAACATTGCTGCACCAGCGCATGTATGGTAAAACCCAACCACCGCGCTTTAGGCAAAATACCCGCGGGTTCTGAAGCTACCACACGTCATCCAGTAGATTTTCTCAAGGTTATTGCCAAGGCTTCAGTCTCGTCGCAATGATGCGATATGATATGGAAGTAAATATCAGGTCTCGATACGAGGAAGGGCCGGAATTGTGTGTGTGTGTGTGTGTGTGTGTGTGTGTGTGTGTGTGCGAGAGAGAGAGAGAGAGAGAGAGACTCTCTCTCTCTCTCCAGACGCATTATACTATTTAATCGTGTGTCTACACTCACACACTGTTCATACAGAGGGAGCAACATTTCCCTTACCAACACCAAACATCACATATGTTGGTGATGATCCTACTCCCACCTGCCCACCTCCTAACTCGCTGCTGCTCCATAACAGTCCACTTCCACACACACCTTGCCACCAACCAGGGTGGTCAAGCCAAAGCACCCTCTCTATTTAAGCAACATTTCCTTCCTCATCTAATAGCCACTCCCACTTACCGACCTCTCCTCAAGTCCCCCTCCTTACCTACCAAATATTCTGTTCTATATCTAACTGCCTTGGGATTATCGTTTTTAATAGTTGGCGCCATGGGACATGGCATCACTGATACCTTTATATCAAAATCTATTGTCGAACTTGAGGTTATTATTAATCTCGTATGATGGCTCTAAACAACTATCCTATAACTACATTTCGCTTCCCATCTACAATCACCACCACCACAATGCAGAGTACACATTACACGTCGTGATATTTTAGGTCCTACTTCCCTTTGTCCCACGATTAATTTTGTGTGTCCATTTTCTGTCGTTGAAACTGGAAGGATAGTATCGGGCCAGTATTCACTGTTACAGAGACGTGAACCACCCTGTCCTTCCCTGTGTCTGTTATGACGTATTGCAGCAACTTGTAATTACACTATGAATGCACCAGTCTGTCTGTCTGTGTGTGTGTTTGTTTCTCTCTCTCACACACACACACACACACACACACATACAAAATTCCGGCCCTTCCTCGTTTAATGGGTAACGAGACCTGATATTGACTTCCTTATCATATTGCATCATTGCGACGAGATTTCAGCCTTTTCAATGACCTTGAGAAAATCTACTGAATGACGTGTGGTAGCTTCAGAACCCGTGGGTATTTTGCCTAAAGCGCGGTGGTTGGGTTTTACCATACATGCGCTGGTGCAGCAATGTTGCTTACGTTTACTTGGACGCTCCAGCAGCACACAACCTTTATTCTACTGTAGGTCCAGCTTATCCTTGGCTGTTACACTGCATAAGCCTGTATGATGACACTGTGCATAAAACACTCCTTATTTTACATATAAAAATGCATTGTTCATTCTATTACCTAATGTTTCAATTAACTGAAAACAGGGCCTGTTCATACTGTTCTGAGGTGAACGAGTATTCAACGGTCAATCAGTATTGTCACCATATTCGCGACTTCGGCTACTATCTTGGCATGAGTGTGAAGAGGTCGGAGAAGTGTATTACCAGACTCCCTGCACAAACACACGTAAATTATATATACGCAATTTTACACTCTCCTAGCAGCATCACGCCACCGATATATTTTGTGTAGCCGTGGCCACATACTAAAACCTTGTGCTATAATGGCAGACAACGAACAGACATGCATGGTAAAGGTAATATTGCTACCTCTGGATGAACAGTGTGTGGGTGCAGACACACGATTAAATAGTATAATGTGTATGGACCTAAGGAGGACCTGAATGTGCAATACTTGTGTAAAAACTAATGTATGAATGTTTTAAAGAGAATATAATAAACGATGATTAATGTTTGTGGATGTTGTGTCACAACTATCCAGACTAATGAAATAGCACCTAGAAGAAGGCAACGTCATTTGTGGACTGATCATCCATAACATAAGTATTTCAATTATTATAATACAAGATATGCATTCATTATGCAAATCCAGTATCTCATTACCACCGCATGATCCATCAGTATGATGACTGCACAACATTCTCGCACAACAAGCCAATAACTGTCCACCACTCAAAGTAGCTATAGTCCTACGCAACAGAACATCTACTTATACCATGGTTTGCGAATACACTGACTGTTTTTCCTCACAGTATAACAGACTGATTATGCATGACTGATGTGTCGCATGCATAATCATTAATCATTTATGGCCACGCTGGTTCAGCCCTCAAAATGTTACAGCAGTTGACTCGCACACTCACTAGACTCAAGTGAACTACGTTTCGAGACACAGGACATCACACCTAACATTTATGCTCAGCTACAGTTCTTCACCACATTACATGACGAACATTAAAGACTCCATCATTCATCTAATACTCGTTATTGCATACTGGGTTACAGATGACCTCAGTACATCTGTATAATCACATCCTTCATCATTCTAAACGAAACATAAAGTTTCGATACATGCTCTCCCACTACCTGTCCCTCCTCCCCTCCGTTCCCCGTCGCTTCGCAGTCATCTCCTGTTACAAAAGCAATGGGAACCAATGGCATTACTATTTGTTTTGCTCTTTACCTTCCACTATACATACGTGGCAAACACTTGTATTTGCAGCGTATAACTTGATAGAACATTGTTTCTGTGGGTGCTAGATACTGTAGCGCAGGGGAAGCTCTGCCGTGTCTGCCCATTCACTTCCTATTACTATAGTAGGACTCGCGTACGTTTGCGGCTGTGGTGTGGCACGCATCTGTGTACAATTGTGCCACGTTTCCCCAACTTGCGATGTGAAACGGAAGCTATTTATGTACAAGGCATCACAAATTCGATAAATTCAGATGAATAAAACTTACACTTGTGTATTTTGATGGCTGAATCAACAGTAATCTTATTATGCATAAAATATTTATACAGTAACACAGAAACTTGGCATACATATTGTAAAGTGTTGCTAGAAGAAATTGTAGTCACTTTTAATGGTTTTTAGCGTAGTTTTAGGGTGGGTAATAATATCACAGTTATGGATATAAGATAATGAGCCTGAAAAAAAGAAGAAATATGCCAATATCCAAAGTAAAAGAAATAATTCATGTAATTCTTGTGAGTGGCAACACTTACACACCCAGTCTGGCCTAAGATAAAGTACATACCTCTCAGTAGACCCAACCATAGCTTGTACAGGTGTTGCTAGGGAAAAATGCTCACATTTACTGGCTTTTACCATAATTTTAAGGGCGAGGAATAATCACATTTATAATCATAAGCTAATATGTAGGACATAATAGTAGGCATATGCCAATACCGAAGTAAAAAAAAAAAAAAAAACATTATTCACTCGCGAGCGGCAACACTTCCACACCCAGTCGGTGGCCTTGACAGCATAGCTGTCATAACTCTTCTATCCTCTTTTTCGCACTTTTCTTCCTCATGTTTCTCTCCCTTCTTTTTCTTCTGTTTTTCTGCCTTCTGTGAGAGATAGAGGAATAGGCCTATTGGGGACACCTCTTAAAAAAAAGCGCGCCAAGACAAATACCTCAAGGGTGGTGTGGAAATGATGTCAAATTTACAATATATACAATATTATGTAAAAGAAAATATCAAAAATGTCTCTTGCAAGAAAAGAGAGAGAGAGAGAGAGAGAGAGAGAGGGGCAGGAGAGGGGCATGCATTGAATGCAATGTCGGCATCACTAAATATAACAAAACCAAATTAACAAATGAAAGCACAATTATAAATAACTTATAAAAGAATCAAAAGTACTCAGGGTGGCTCACATTTCCCGCCAGGAGAGAGAGAGAGAGAGAGAGAGAGAGAGAGAGATAACGGTATAGAAAACGTGGCAACACTGTACACAAGTGCGGGCCACACCACAGCCGCAAACGTACGCGAGTCCTACTATACAATGTAAGCAAACACAGTAGTGCTATATTTCACCAAATACACCACCCGCTGTACTCGTTAGAAGTAGAGGTAACTCTACCTATATGCTGCAAGGAGAATGGGCATCTCTTTGGGTAACTATTTCTTCTAGGCGAATTCTTGTGATGTTCACAGTAACTCCTGCCCAACCCGCTATAGTCTCTTCCATTATTATCTCAACAAAAGGATCACCAGACGTTTTTGTTCCTAATTAATAACGATTGCCACGATACGCTATCTTTGTTTAGAATATACTCTTACCCTTACTCTCTCCACCTTGTCCTCTCTCTCTCTCTCTCTCTCTCTCTCTCTCTCTTATATGAACGCAGGCGGCTGAGGCAGGGTACAGATTAAGGATTTGAATTTCGTTAAAGAAGTCTTTACTGATCTGTCATAAGACTCATATCGTCAAAATATCCTCACTAAAAGCAATTCAACAGTCCCATGTGAGCTAGCCCCTAGCATGTACGCAGTATGGACGATGCGTGTTAGCGCCAAATTTGTAACATGTGGAAGTGTATGGCATATTCTGTACGAGGACTGCTGGGCCCCAGGAAACGGGCTGTGAATCCTATACTTAGAGTCAGACACATAAAAGAAATAAAAAAAAGTTCTTGGTGGGATTTTGGTCCTTTTCCAGCCTAATTCCCGTAGTTCAGTGTCAGAGCAAAACAAATAACAGATTTACTGGACATCCTTTTCTGGGTACCCTTCATGACTAACACCATATCTTAGTGTTATTCTCTTGTTACAGTTCAGCATTGGAGATGGAGAGATGGAAAATTTTGGCTAAATTAAAGTAGATATTATGGTCAGTCTCTCACTCTCCATTTGCCCGACATGTCCGATTCACCTCAGTTGCTTTTGCTTTTTTTTTTTTTTTTTAATCTGTTTTCTGCATTTTCTGTTCTTGCTGTCAGTCACTTCTTTCATTTTTTCGTGCTTCTTCCATATCGTCCTCTTATATTTCCTTTTCCCCATGCCTCTTCCTGTTACCTCTTCTATCCTCTCATTTCTTATTTCGTCTTTTCCCTGCCTCTTCCTCACTGTGTTTTTCTGCATTATCTACCACTTCATTCATTATTTTGTCCTTCCTCACTTCTTTCTCCATATCTTTTTGTCTCTCCCATAGTCTTGTTTCCTGTATAATCCCCTCCCTTCATCGACAACATAGGTGTACATTGGAAAAACTATTATTATTTCATATGATTTTTATATATTCTTGGACGCTGAATTCTAAAATGAAAACCATTTTTCACCATCACGTAATATTTTTTTCACAAAACACTTTTCTTAATTTTCAGTTATAGGTTTCGTTATCATTTCCGACTATATAATTGTCTTGATATTTTATTACAATGATAAAATGTTTGAATTTTGAACAAACCCTATTAACCCAGTTTTGGGAAAACCAAAAAAAAAAAAGGAAGTGCAGTAGTCATGATTTATTGAATGACAAAAAATAAAATGAAAACATAGCTCTTCTACTTTATTTTCCCCCTAAAAATAGGTTCTTAAAACTAAAGCCTTGTACTTCGTGGGTGGCTTAAACAAGTATGAAAAAAATGGGAATTTAACTATAGCTCCGAACATTAAAATCTAAGCCAGGGTTAATGTTGCAGCTGAAGGTTTGAGTGTTGTCCTATGTACACCCAGCTCTTTGATGCCTCAGCTGGTGGAGCCGCAACCTTCGGGCATCGCTACAAACTGTAGTGGAGATGGACAAATTAGGTCATATAAAAAATTATGCAGACGGCTTCAGAACATATTAAACATTACATATATGCCTAGAAAGAACTAAATATACATATATTCATAAAGACAACTTCAGAGAACAATATAACTTACCTAGTGCTACATACAGAGAACCATATTCAAGATCACTACATTTTGAGATGCCTGGACACACTGCGATTGAAGACTGGAGGTCAAAGATGATAATGCTATTTTACATCAGTTTAACTCAAATTTCACCCGAAAACCATGACCTCCGCATTAAAAAAAACAAAAAAAACAAAAAAAAAACATGGAAATTAGACACTGAAGGTACATTCACAGTAGCAAAGGCTGGTAGATTTCCACCTGTTAAAACTTACACCAGGCACAACAAAGGGTGGGTGGAAAACACCCAAAAGGCGCCATGGGAAAAAAAAAAAAAAAAAAAAAAAAGGAGCTGAGCCGCACACCACTACCTCTGTCCACTGGCTCACAATATGCGTTGAAGCTACTGAGCTGGCCATCCTGCTCAGCCCACTACACATGCGTTGGTCACATGATACATAGCATCAGGAGAATATCACCCGGTTTTGTTCACTGGGGTTAAAACAACAGTTATTTTGTTTGATGATAAGCCAGAATATAGGTGGAACAACACAGTGATGAGTCATACCAGTATTGGAGTCCAACAAACATATCTCAGCCTGACTCAGTTAACTGACTAGTGGGCTTGTAAATTACTTTCACTGTTTTTTTTTTTTATCACAATGATTTTTATGGAAAATATTGGTGTTTTACTGATATCTGTTGATTTTTTTTTTTTCCTTTACAGATAAATTGAAGTTCTGTTGTATCACTAAGCAATGAGCCAATGAGCCACAGCCATTCTCTCAGGATGAAATTAATGATTTAGTAAGAGACCTCGGTCTCCCCAAAGATGCTGAAGAGCTCTTGGGGTCCCGAATAAAAAATAAAAACTTATTTCATCCAGTCACAACTTTCTCTTGGTACCGAAGCAGAGAAAATGAGTTTGCACCATATTTCAAGAAAGATGGATCCTTGGATCATTGCACTGACCTAAGTGGCCTATAGCAAAAACTTGGCAGAGATTATATTGAAGAAGAATGGAGACTATTGATAGATTCATCTAAAAGAATCTTGAAATGAGTACTTCTTCTATCTATCTATCTATCTATCTATAGCCCGACGCCTTAATCCTGCAAAGGGTGGCCGCAAACAAAACGCCTCCAAGTCGCTGTGTCACCCACCATTTGACTACCCTCCCCTCAACTCACCCCCCCCTCATATACTTCTTCATAGCAGTAATAAATAGGCATCAATACCTGTTGCTCATTCTGTGTATTTAAAAGAAATGTATCAGAATTTGGTAATTCTTCTCGAGAAAATAAACTACAATGAATACCCTTGGTTCATGTGCGGGTGCCTGAAAGTTCTGTGTACTTACTGGGTCAGCAGTCAGGATATACAAAATTCCCATATTTTCTCTTTGGGTGGGTCAGCAGAACTAAGGATTTACATTGGATTCGGAGGCAATGGACAAATAGAAAAAATCTACACCTTGGTGCCCAAAACATCATCAGACCTAGCTTGGTGAATCCAAATAAAGTTCTGCTACCACCGCTTAATATTAAGCTTGGATTCATGACGGAGTTTGTCAAAGCCCTAATAAAAGATAAAGCCATTTTTTTTTTTGTATTTGTGCCAAATGTGTCCTGGCTTGTTGTCACGAATTCGAGCTATTGTGTATTTATACATATTTGTGACATTGTACTTCGGTAAGGAAACCACGAACTCTAGTGGAATTCCCACCGGGCATCACTCAGTTCAACCGTCCTCGTATGCACTTCGATTGGGATGGTTTTCAGAACATTTGTCACTGTTTCATAAGTGACCATTCTTATGCACGACATTAGTGCTTTCACTGAGTGATTTTATTGCGTGTGTATATCGTTCGTCCTCTCTCCGTTGACCGTTGAAGTTAGGCCGTGCCTACGTCCAGCGAACACGGCCATCTCGTACTCCCCTTCCCAGTTTGAACTTAGTTTTGGACCGCCTCGAGGGTAGGATCGTTTATGCCCGGCGTAGAGAGCAGCATCTCCGTTGTACGGCGATTTCCTGGATCTCCACCTAGACGGTGATCTGTAAAGTGAGCTTAGCAGCAAATAGAAGCACTTGGTGTTTGACACGTAGCTTCGGCTCCGTCCCTCCACTGACCAGTATTTCTGTTTGTTTTTCTAGGCTTAAGTTTGATTAGCTTTTGAATGAACGAGTGAGTGTATTTCCTTTGTTATTTGAATTCATGAGCCCCTCTGTGACCGTGAATTCCCCTTTTGAGTTCATTTTGAGACTCATATAACGTAAATTTATTATAATGTAATCAATAATTTTATAGTTCTTTTCTTTGAGCTTAATGTAATTAGAATCGTGTTTTATTTCTCCACATTAAGTTTACCTTACTTTGCCGCTTCTAGTTTACATGAACTCCTTACATTATTCATAACTGATATTTAGGCAAGTTCTTTTGTATTAAACTTAAATCCGTTGTGCCAGCCAAGAGTTAAGCACCGGCAAGAACCTGTCCATTATTATTAGTATTAGTTATTGATTGTCAGGGATGGAGTCACTTTCTCAAGAGGCTAACAGTACTAACAACCAGTGCTTGTGAGCGATTAGTCTCTGTTGTGTACTGTTGAGAAAGTTTATAAAATTCTCGTCCTTAGAGAATCGGCGAATTAAGCCGGAATAAAGAAGAACTTGCTACTTGATTTTCACAAGTCAATTCTTTGTCTTTACTTTCAAGTAACATTTAACATTTTATTTTAAATGCACATCACCCCGTGACACTTGTCTGAAGCTGAATTGAAAGAGGGCGTAAATACTGGACCTGATATTAGAAAACTTATATCTGATGCAGAATTTGATGGTGCGTTGACGAGAGCCTTGGGTATCATTTAAAGGTGTAATTTCTCAGTTTTTAGGTTGCAATAAGAATCCAGATTACAAAGAAATCGTGAGAAATATGTTGGTCAAGTTTAAGAAGTTGGGTTGCAATATGAGTCTCAAAGTTCAATTTTTGAATTTGCATTTGGAATTTTCCCCCGAAAACTTGGGAGTGGAGAATGAAGAACAGGTTGAAAAACTCCATCAGGATATCAAGGACATGGAAAGAAGGTACTAGGGACGCTGGGATGTCAGAATGATGGCGGACTAATGCTGGATGATTCATAGGGATGCCCCAGATAAAGCGTACAGGCGACTGGCCACTTAACGAAGTTTTGGAGCAGAATAACTGAGAAGTTACAAAGACTAGAGAAGATATATTTGAGTCATAGAATGCGTTGTTTCCTTTATATATATATATATATATATATATATATATATATATATATATATATATATATGTCAGGACTACATATTATAATTGCAAATCATAATAGATAGATAGATAAATAGATAGATAGAGAGACAGATAGAAGCAGGGAGTCAGATGATGAGAAGGTATTGTGTCTGCGAGAATCGAGCAATGCTAAACATGCTTACACACTCTTAACGCAAGGAATGCTTGATAGGCACACGACAGCGCCTAGTGACCACACACACATATACACACATACTCACACACAGGCTGCTAGAACTTCCCATCCAGGAGGAACACACGTGACACACCCCTGCTACACCAGAATTTAGGAAAGAGAGCTCAGACGGAGGTTAGCTATAGAACTGAGAGGTCGAGAAGGAGACAGGCCTCAGAAGAGACAGGTCACAGTGAGAAGGGCTTGGCAATTTGAGAAAGAAAGAGACAGAGAGATAGATAGCGGGACGGGACTCTATACTTACGCTCTGTGTGAGAGACTTGTTAATATTTCCAAGACAAATAAAAATAGTCCCATACTATTCTTTACCTCTCCTGTCACTACATGACAAATGGGAAGCTACTCCAAGATATAAAAACCGCTCGTCCATAAGACTCATAATATATATATAACTTCTCTACAAGTAAACACAAAGGTTTTTATGACATTTAGTCTTTATGACATTTGGTAGCAGCGAACGTATACGAACCTCGTCTACGAATCAACATTGAATTCCTACAAAATATCAAGATTGAAAACAAAAAGAATACCTCTCTCAACCAACAACACAACCAGCTCCTGACAGTATTCTCTCCAACCAGCCCCCTCCGCCTCCCCGATCATCATGCTGATGCAGAGGTGAAAGAGGTCACAGGACGCCTTGCAAGTAGTTTAACAAAATATTGATACGATCTTGCAATTTCTACGACGAATCAGCGAACTACAACCATCTACAATCAACTACAATTAACAACTCTACGTCGTCTGTATAATCTTCTACACGCACCTACAAGTAGCGGCAGTCTTCATCCCACAACGAGTAAATCACTAGAGAAAAGGACCGAGAAAACATCGACATAGAAAAACGGAACAAACAAACGAAGAGTGAGACACGACTCATAACTCATCTTACTCACTCATCTTCACTCAAGTTACTCATCGCTACTCATTCACTCACCACAGCTACCAGTGTGGGAAGTTGACGTCACCATACGTGTGCTGAGACGACGCCATGCCGTGTGTCTGACACCCCACAACACGCCAATCAACCCGTGAAGAACAACGCTATCACCATGTGCAACACCACTCACACCATTCCCACCACGGTGAAAATTAGTGAGTTACATAGTTACTTCATTTATACAATACACAGTGATAGACAATAAGCTTCTGCACAAACATATAAAACGTGCTGTATAGTTACAACTTAAATACACATACTTACTTCAGTTATCTGCATAACTCAAACACTAAATAATCACCAACAATAAATATTCTACACTGTCTATATTCATTCATTTATTATAACATTTCTTTACTACCAACGAGTGTTACCATTTATACCTACATAAAATACGTGTTTCATACATACAACTATACATTATTATATCTACAAAGTGATAAAGAAAATATACCATCACAGTTACTTAGTGAGCGACTAAAAGAACTGTATTAAACATTTATTAATTAAAACTACCTAGTGGAAACATATAAATTAAGTTACAGGTAAACTAGAAGAAAAAAAAAATGGCCAACACAAATGACGTTAGCAAGAGTGAACATCTTCAACACAATCGTGAAGACAATGATTTCCACACAGTGCTGACACACATATTACTCACGATAGGTACAGGTGAACAACAAGTCAGTGTATATAGTTAATACTGTATATAGTGTATATATATATTTTTTTATATAAAATAACAAAATATGGGATTAATAATATCATTTTCAATAATATCTGTGCAATATAAACTAAACTTTAAAAAAGTATCCCAAGGAAATTAGCCAGCAATTATGCAACCATGAACAACATGGAAAAAGCGTACACAAGCGAAGAAAAACAAACTTAGAAAATCAATACATACAAAAAAAAGAAAGAAAGAAAGAAAAGTAAGAAAGAAAAAAGAGAAACAGAGTAAGATCACATAACAAACAAATGAAAATAAGTGTAAGTGTTACTACATAAGTCAAAATACCACATAAACTACAAACAAAAAAGCAAATTGTTGTCTTCACAAACAAGTGGCATGACACATCATCACTATCATCGACCGCAGCATATGTTAGGACTGCAATTATTACAATTATGTAACTCCATATTATAATTATGTAACGACAAATGATTACATTATGTTACACTAACTACAATTATGTAACTACAAACGATATGTAACAATTATGTAACGACAAACGATTGCATTATGTTACACTTTGCCAATTATGTAACAGTTGCATTAACAAGATGTAACTTTTATGTAACTTTAACTACAATTATGTAACTACAAAAAATATGTACCATTCATGTAACAGTTGCATTAACAAGATGTAACTTTTATGTAACTTTAACTACAATTATGTAACTACAAACGATATGTAACAATTATGTAACGACAAACGATTGCATTATGTTACACTTTGCCAATTAACAGTTGCTTTAACAAGATGTAACTTTTATGTAACTTTAACTACAATTATGTAACTACAAACGATATGTAACAATTATGTAACGACAAAACAGTTGCATTAACAAGATGTAACTTTTATGTAACTTTAACTACAATTATAAGGCCAAGACACTTATAACAGTTGCATTAACAAAATGTAACTACGATTATAAGGCCAACACAATTATGCATTAACACAATATTTTGTAACAATTCATAAAATATTACAATTATGTAGTACCACAATGTTAGTACAATATTATAAGTCATACAATTATAGCACAATTCTGTATTACCAGTATCATCATACAAGTTAGGTGAAATATTAGACATTACTAAAGTGATAACTCTATGTAATGTATAACCTAGCAGTATTACCATTGCACAATTATATGCGTACGTCTGTTGTGCATGCACGTCTTACAAGTGTTATACAACAGCCATTGCATTTATTCAAATATGTATACAACTTGTTTAAAATGTAATATTACTGAATAATCACTATTTACTATGAATATTATATGTATACAATATTCATACAATTATGTTACTTTTACAATATTATGTATTTCACTTAATTAGCTTATAAGTTCATTATAATGTGTATATAGTATGTATTAATATGTTATGACTATTAAATGTCGATGGTACGCCATTTTCGCGCGACCAAGCAGATGTCAGGACTACATATTATAATTGCAAATCATAATAGATAGATAGATAAATAGATAGATAGAGAGACAGATAGAAGCAGGGAGTCAGATGATGAGAAGGTATTGTGTCTGCGAGAATCGAGCAATGCTAAACATGCTTACACACCCTTAATGCAAGGAATGCTTGATAGGCACACGACAGCGCCTGGTGACCACACACACATATACACACATACTCACACACAGGCTGCTAGAACTTCCCATCCACGAGGAAAACACGTGACACACCCCTGCTACACCAGAATTTAGGAAACAGAGCTCAGACGGAGGTTAGCTATAGAACAGAGAGGTCGAGAAGGAGACAGGCCTCAGAAGAGACAGGTCACAGTGAGAAGGGCTTGGCAATTTGAGAGAGAAAGAGACAGAGAGATAGATAGCGGGACGGGACTCTATACTTACGCTCTGTGTGAGAGACTTGCTAATATTTCCAAGACAAATAAAAATAGTCCCATACTATTCTTTACCTCTCCTGTCACTACATGACAAATGGGAAGCTACTCCAAGATATAAAAACCGCTCGTCCATAAATCTAAAATATATATATAACTCAACCACAAAGGAACCTACACAGTCTTTTATGACACAAAGTCATTTATGACATATATATATATATATATATATATATATATATATATATATATATATATATATATATATATATATATATATATATATATATATATTGTTACATAGCCTATGACTTCATCATCCTTTGTATAATTCTAACGTGGCTTCCATAGTGTGTGTTCTACCTCACTCCCCCCTCCTCCCTTATAGTATGTATATATATATATATATATATATATATATATATATATATATATATATATATATATATATATATTGTTTCATAGCCTATGGCTTCATCATCCTTTGTATAATTCTAACGTGGCTTCCCTAGTGCGTGTTCTACCTCACTCCCCCCCTCCTCCCTTATAGTAGAGTAAGTCGTTCTTTCTGTTGTTCAGAGCAGGAGTGTCAACTCTTTGTCCCCTATGGCTTCATTTGCGTGTCCTTCTTACAAGTTGTATCAAGCCCTGCCGGACCCTATATAATGAGCTCAGTCTCTGCATTAATTGCCACTTAGATCTACTCCTCATTTTGTTCACATCTCTGTCCTCCCCTGTACAGTTGTTTTTTTTGTGAGTGCTCAGGAAGTCTCCAACTATCTAGCTGCTGTGTAATTTGAGTATAAGTGTTATTACATTTTTTCTTGTACTGTATAGCATAAGGTGTTAATTCGTAGGCCTGGTAAGGTTTTTGTGATTCATGTAAAGCTCATATTGTCAGTCATTATTAATAATATTTTGTATCTGTAATAATATATCTTGCATTAACTGAGCATTATCCGGTTTTCTCATTTTATCAGGGCTAACATAGATAAATTTACTCTTGCTAATTTCGTGTTATAGAGGCTATTGCAGTTAACCATATATTTAACCTGTTTCTGCCATTACATTATCCTTATGAGTCCTGAATGTTTAGTTGTTAGTTTGAGCATTAAACTTTAACTTGTAATTTTACCTAACTCTTTTGTTTTGAACCTGGAACTTTGCAGGACAGTTTTTTCTGTTCCGTAACATAAATTTGGCGACCTCTTACCAGGATATTCAGGATATTATCATAAGGATATTGGTTGATATTTTGTGACTGTGATTTATTCATGATGTCTACTATTACGACTCTTGATGAAGCCAAAGATTTTTTGTCAAATGTACAAACAGTGTGTGATGTAGAAAACAGAACAAAGAATGGACTTAAGCTTGTTGCTCAACAATTGGGAATTGCTATTCACTCTCATCATTCTAAAGATCAAATGGTAAACATAATAAAAGCTTGTTTAATGTTACTCCTCCAGATGAGCAAATGCAGATTGAATTAGCTAAGTTACAGCTAGCCCTGCAGCAGGCTCGTATTCAGGAGGCACAGGTACAGGCTCAGGCACAAATTGAACTTGCTAGGATTCAGGAAGACCATGAGTATCGCATGAAACAAGGTAGAACTGGATCATCTAGCTCTGATGATTTTGATGTGGCTAAAAATGTTAAACTTGTCCCTCCTTTTAATGAATCTGATTTAACAAAGTATTTTCAGTTGTTTGAGAGGGTAGCTACAGGTTTTAATTGGTCCAAAAAGTATTGGCCAGTACTCCTTCAAACTGTTCTCACCGGTAAAGCTCAAGTAACTTATGCATCTTTGCCTCAGGATCAATCTGATAATTATGATGTAGTTAAGAGCTTGATTCTTAAGGCCTATGAGCTTATTCCTGAAGCCTATAGAGTAAAATTTAGGACATCTTATAAGCAAGACAAGCAATCCCATGTTGAGTATGCAAAAATCAAAGAAGATCTGTTAGAGCAGTGGTTAAATTCTAAGAATGTGGATTCTGATTTTGATAAATTTAAGCAGATGATTTTGCTGGAGTACTTCAAAAGGTGTATTAATAGAGATGTAAGCCTATATCTTGATGAGAAAAGAATTGATAATTTGTCTGATGCTGCAGTTTTAGCTGATGAATATGTTCTCACTCACAAGAGATATTCTAAAGAAAAAAGGAAAGCTGAGAGTAAGTACGTTGCCTCTACTCAGAGTACAGGTAACAGGAAAGAGAATAAAGATGATGTTTCTCAGGAAGTAAATACCAGCTTCACCTCTAGATTTCAGAAAAGTAAATGTAATTATTGTAGTAAGCTTGGTCATACTAAGGAGAAATGTTTCAGGAGACAGCGTGATGTGAACAAAAAGGAGTCTTTAAATATTCAGTCAATTGGTCTAGTGTCCACCCTTGAGAGTTCCCCGAATTCTTTAACTGAGTTAACTGAACCTGCTTTGAGGGGTAAATTAAATCCTCATGATGAAGCTCCTCTTTTGAGCAGTAACGTGGGTGACACTCTCAAGAGTTCATGTGCTAATTTCCAGTCTGATGGTTTTGTCAGTCCTCTGGACAGTAATGACAGGAAATCAGTTAAAATATATCGTGATACAGGTGCTTGCCAATCCCTTATGCTGACCAGTGTTCTAGGCTCTAATGTTAATTCCTCTGATGAAACTGTAATCTTACAAGGTGTAGGGAATAATTACTTCTCTGTCCCTCTGTGCAGAGTGAATTTAGAGTCTGGTTTTGTTAATGGTTCCGTTATGGTTGGGTTGGTTGAGACACTCCCAATGTCAGGTGTAACTTTCTTACTTGGAAATGATATTGGTGGAAGTCAAGTGTGTCCAACTCCTCAGTTGTCTAGTGAGCCAGTGGCTGCGTCCCAGGATTGTGATGTCCCTGATGTGTTCTCTGCATGTGCTGTCACTAGGGCTAAGTCTAAAGTTACTGGTGACTTAGAGGATAATGATGATGATGATGTTATCCTAGCTGACACTTTTCTTGCTAATTTGGACCACTCACCAGATGAGGCAGTACCCCGTAGTGTTGATAATTTGTCTCGTCAAGAGTTGGTTGAGTTGCAGGTTGCTAACCCTGAGTTGAAAGGTCTAGCTAACTCTGCTTGCAGTGAGGAAGAGTCAGCTGGTGCTTCTACTTGTTATTATATAAAGTCAGGAGTACTTATGAGAAAGTGGAGACCCCCAACAGCATCAGCCGACTGTGAATGGGAGGTTGTACATCAAGTTGTCATCCCTCGTGTTTGTAGGCAGGATATCATTAGAGTGGCTCATGATTCCAGTTTGGCAGGACACCTTGGAGTGAGGAAGACTGTGGCACGCATTTTGAAACACTTCTACTGGCCAGGTATCTTCAGAGATGTTTCCTGGTATTGTAAGTCTTGTCACACCTGTCAAGTTGTGGGGAAGTGTAATGAGACCGAAAAGGTTGCACCTCTAGTTCCCATTCCTCCTTTTGGGGCGCCATTCACCCGTGTGTTGGTGGATATTGTGGGCCCTCTTCCTAAGACTTCTTCAGGATTTTCTTATGTGTTGACCCTGATTGATATGGCTACTCATTATTCTTAAGCCATTCCACTTAGAAATATCTCAGCAAAGAACGTGATTAAGGAAATGCTAGGGTTCTTCACGAAGTTTGGTCTACCCAAGGAAGTACAGTGAGACCGGGGAAGTAATTTCATGTCAAATGTTTTCAAGCAGTCTCTGAAAGAGTTGGGCATCAAACAGATCACGTCTTCAGCTTACCATCCCCAGACCCAAGGAGCGTTGGAGAGATATCATCACTCAAATCGATGCTCAAGAAATACTGTTTGGAACATCAGAAAGACTGGGATAAGGGTCTTCCATTCATTGTATTTGCCGCAAGAGAATCTCCAAATGAATCACTGGGCTTCTCACCCTTTGAACTACTGTTTGGCCATGAAGTAAGAGGACCCCTTAAGCTACTCAAGGAATGCTGGCTGTCGGAGGCAGATGATATCAACCTGCTGGAGTATGTGATGAAGTTTAAAGAACGGCTGTCCACTGCTTTACAGCTGGCGAGAGAGAATTTAGGAGCTGCTCAGGAGAAGATGAAGACTTGGTATGATAAGAAGTCCAGGTTACGCCACTTTCAGCCAGATCAGGTTTTGATTCTGCTACCGGTGCATGGGCAACCTCTTCAAGCCAAGTTTAGTTTAGTGGTCCTTATTTCGTGGAGAAGAAACTCAGTGATGTCAACTATGTCATCGCCACACCAGATCGTAGAAAGAACAAGCAACTTTGTTACATCAACATGCTAAAGTTATATCACGGGTGGGACAAAAATAACCCAATCTGCACTGTAGCTGTTCCACCCGAGTCTGCAAGTGAAGCTCTCCCATGCAGTATGAGCCTGAGTGATAGTTTGGGGAAGAATTCTGATATCATGAATGATCTCCAGACTAAGCTTTCTCATCTAGCTCCTGAGGAAAGGCAGGAGTTTTCGGCATTACTGCAGGAGTACCCCGCAAGTGTTCCGTGCCACTCCAGGAAAAACCATTGTGTTGATGGATGATGTCGATGTTGGAGACGCAAAGCCAGTTAAATTGCCTCCTTACCGTGTGAACCCAGTGAAAGTTCCTCTCATCCAGAAGGAGCTTGGCTACCTGTTGGACCACAAGATGATTGAGCTCTGTCAGAGCGAGTGGAGTTCTCCTGTCACTCTAGTCCCTAAGCCAGGTGGGTCACAGCGGCTTTGCATTGACTACAGCCGTGTTAATCAGATAACCAAAACAGACACTTACCCTCTCCCTCGCGTGGAAGATTGCATAGACAAGATCGGAAAGGCTAGGTACATAAGTAAGTTTGATTTGTTAAAGGGATACTGGCAAGTACCTATGACTGAATGTGCTAGGGAGATCTCATGTTTTGTAACACTAGGAAAGACTTTTGCATGTTCTGTAATGCCATATGGTATGAGGAATGCACCAGCCACTTTTCAGAAGCTCATGAATGTTGTAACAGAGGGTTTGGCAGGGTGTGTTGTTTATATTGATGATGTATTAATCTTCAGTGACAACTGGAAAGATCACCTATGCCATGTCAGTAAATTTCTTGAGCGTTTGGTTCAGGCTAATCTTGTGGCTAATTTATCAAAGTGTGAGTTTGGTCAAGCTAAAGTTCAGTACCTTGGGTACGTAATTTGTGATGGACATGTTGCACCACCAGGAGCTAAAGTTCAGGTTATAAGTGATCTTCCCAAATCTAAAAGTAGGAAAGAGCTACAAAGATTTTTGGGAATGGTAGGTTATTACAGGAGATTTTTTCTTAACTTTTCAATTCTTGTATCACCACTTACAGACCTACTGAAAAGGGGAGTTAAATTTGTCTGGACTGATAACTGTGAATCCTCTTTCAGTAAACTTAAAACTATCTTATTAAGTCAGCCAGTGCTCACTACTCCAAATTTTGCTAAGCCTTTTAAGATGGCGGTTGATGCAAGTGATACAGGAGCTGGGCCTATTTTGCTGCAAGAGGATGATCAGGGTATTGAACACCCTGTATCTTATTACAGTAAGAAGTTCACTCCACCTCAAAATAACTACTCAACTATTGAGAAAGAGCTTTTGGCCTTGATTTTGGGTTTACAGCATTTTTCATTTATTTGTGTTCTGGTTTTGACCCCATAGTCATTTATACCGATCATAACCCACTGAAATTCCTTAGTAAGTTTAAAGATAAAAATCAGAGATTGACAAGATGGAGTCTACTTCTTCAGGAGTATTCATTAGACATACAACATATCAAGGGGAAAGAAAATGTTATTGCAGATTGCTTATCTAGACTTTAGACAGATTGTTTTAGAGTAATAAGAAATTTCCTTTGTAAATTTCTTTTTCTTTGTGGGGAGGTGTTACATAGTCTATGATTTCATCATCCTTTGTATAATTCTAACGTGGGTTCCATAGTGCGTGTTCTACCTCACTCTCCCCCTCCTCTCTTATAGTAGAGTAAGTCGTTCTTTCTGTTGTTCAGAGCAGGAGTGTCAACTCTTTGTCCCCTATGGCTTCATTTGCGCGTCCTTCTTACAAGTTGTATCAAGCCCTGCCGGACCCTATATAATGAGCTCAGTCTCTGCATTAATTGCCACTTAGATCTACTCCTCATTTTGTTCACATCTCTGTCCTCCCCTGTACAGTTGTTATTTTTGTGAGTGCTCAGGAAGTCTCCAACCATCTAGCTGCTGTGTAATTTGAGTATAAGTGTTATTACATTTTTTCTTGTACTGTATAGCATAAGGTGTTATTTCGTAGGCCTGGTAAGGTTTTTGTGATTCATGTAAAGTTCATATTGTCAGCCATTATTAATAATATTTTGTATCTGTAATAATATATCTTGCATTAACTGAGCATTATCCGGTTTTCTCATTTTATCAGGGCTAACGTAGATAAATTTACTCTTGCTAATTTCGTGTTAATAGAGGCTATTGCAGTTAACCATATATTTAACCTGTTTTTGCCATTACATTATCCTTATGAGTCCTGAATGTTTAGTTGTTAGTTTGAGCATTAAACTTTAACTTGTAATTTACCTCTTTTGTTTTGAACCTGGAACTTTGCGGGACAGTTTTCTCTGTTCCGTAACAATATATATATATATATATATATATATATATATATATATATATATATATATATATATATATATATATATGTTTAAAAATTACGTTGATTGATTACTTTCATTTCCAGTTAATTTAGTACAGTATTGTATAGATCGACTGAATTTTTTACATTGGTATATTTTAATTAAATTTCTTTTAAATTTTATATTATAATATGATGTCATGGAAAAATGTATTATTTTACTGGGTTCACAAGCGCAAAAACAAATAACTAATTAGACTTAATTTTTAATGACTACTTTTGCACACCCATGTAATATTCTACTTCTATCCTAATATATTCTGTTTCCTCTCCTCCTTGCCTCTTCCTCCTCCACATTTCTCTGCTTCTTCCATCACCGTTTGCTTCCTTCCCCGGGGTACTACAGAAGGTTATTAATATTCCTTACACACCGCCACACCTCACCTCACTTCACCTCACCTCTCCCTTTCCTCTTGTTTCTTCTTTTTCCTTTTCCTCCACCTCCACCAGCATCACCTCCTCCCCCTCCTCCTCCTCCGTCTCATCATCATCCATCATCGTCATCATCAGCACTATCATGTCCTTCTATTACCTTACGCCACCTCACCTCCTTTCCTTTCCCCCATTTGTCATCACCATCACCATCATTTCATTCTTCTTCCTTATCATCACCTATCCATATTCCGTTTTCACTTTTCTCCGTCTATCCTCGGCTCACACAATCTGGTTAGGTCTTTAGTGCAATTAGTTTAATCACAATAAACATCCTCGTTTGGGGGAAATAGGCCTCCTGTTATCTACACTTCCTATATATTCCCACGTACCATCAACCCACCACTACAGTCACTTTCTGCACCACTCTCTTCACCGCCCTCCCGATCCTCCTCTCCACCACCACCCTCTCCACCACCACCCTCTCCATCAGCACCATCTCCACAACCCATTCTATCTCTCTCCACCACACCACCACCCATTACAGTAGTTTTCACCACCCTCTCCACCACCCATTACACTAGTTCCCATCATTTTCTCCATCACCCATTACATCAGTCTTCATCATCTTCAATCACCCTTTACTACCACTACTTAAACCACTCTCCATCCACCACACTCTCCACTACCGTCCATGACCATCTCCTCCCTGCCTCCACCCATGTCAGCATTAATCTCCCACTATCTCCGAGAAGTTCTTATCTCCTGCGATGGTGGCGAGGACGGAAAGAAAGACAGATCCTCAGTAGTGTTTTTCTGTCAGATCTAGTGAGCCTCCCACTCACACCCTCTCTCTCGTGTATCCCTTCTCTCGTTCTCCTTTTTCTCGTTTTTCTTCTCTCTCTCTCTCTCTCTCTCTCTCTCTCTCTCACACACACACACACACACACACACACACACACACACACACACACACACACACACACACACACACACACACGCACGCACGCACGCGCGCGCGCTCAATACAAATAAAAGCACATAAGCAATCACGAGAGAGAGAGAGAGAGAGAGAGAGAGAGAGAGAGAGAGGGA
>NC_137030.1:20283002-20350502 GCF_032717465.1 Coenobita brevimanus | reverse complement strand
CTCACCAACATACACCCTCTTAATCAGTCTTTCGTTCTCCATTCTCTCCACATGTCCAAATCACCTCAGTGTATTTCTCTTTATTTTCTCAACCACATCCACATCCACCCCACAACGTTCTTTTACTTCTTCATTAGTCAACCTGACCCTCCACGTCACTCCACATGCTCCTTTCAAGTAACTCATTTCCACTGCTCTCACTCTTGACTTGTTCCCCTCTTGCAAGGTCCATGCCTCGCTTCCTTACGTCAGGGTAGGGATCACAATACTATCATGAAGTGACTCCTTTTTCCATACTCACCTCCCTATTTCTCATCACTGCTTTCAGTGAACCAACAACCTTCCTTCCCTGCTGTACCCTTTCAAGCACTTCATCCCCCAAAGTTCCATACTTACTCATCACACTACCCAAGTACTTGAATGCACTCACATTCTCCATATCCTCACCATCCAACCTCACTGCACATTCTGTGACTTCATTCCTCTCAAACACCATAACTTTACTCTTGTTTACATTAACTTTCAGATTTCTCTTCCTACACACTGTCCCAGATTCATTCACCAAACCTTGCAACTCCCATTTATCTTTAATCAACAATACTGTTTCATCAGCAAACAACAGCATCGGAATCTTCCAAATCTCACCCTCATTCATTAGGGCCATCCCCACATCCACTGCCCTACCTTGCACCTCCTTTACAACCCCATCCATGTATATATTAAACAGCCATGGAGACATCACACAACCCTGTTTCAGTCCGACATTGAGATCAAAGAACTCACTCAGCTCACCATCCACTCGTACCGTAGCCTTAGCTCCTTCGTACATACTCTTCACAGCACTCAACAATTTCCCCTTCACTTCATATATTCTTAACACCTTCCACATACCTTGTCTATCTTCTTTGTCATAAGCTTTCTCCAAGTCCATGAAGGCAGCATACACTTTCTTTCCCTTCTCTAGATACTTCTCCACTAAACATCTTAGAACAAATATCTGATGTACACACCCTTTTCTCTTCCTAAATCCCCCTTGTTCTTCTCCAACTAGCTCCTCTGTTGTATGCCTAACCCTATCAATGAGTATTCTACGATATATTTTTCCAGTCACACTAAGAAGGCAAATACCCTTATGGTTACCACATACTTCTCTCTCCCCTTTTCCTTTGTATAAAGGAACAATTATACCTGATTTCCAGGCCCTCGGAACCCGTCCCTCTTCCCAAGCCAATCTACACAACTTCCATATCCACTCCACTACAATCTCACTCCCATACCACAGCATTTCACCACACACTTCATCAATTCCTGGGGCCTTTCCCATCTTGATCTTCTTCATTGCTTCCACTACTTCCGCCCTACTGATCTTTTCCTCCCTCCACTTATCTCTTCTTCTCCCAGCCATTCCCCAACCACTTATACTTGTACTGCTCTCACCCTCTACATTCAACAAATCCTCAAAGTGCTCCCTCCATCTCCTCAATTTCTCTCTCTTCTCCACCAACAATCTAATATTCCTATCTTTCACTCCCTTACCATTACCCCTTTCACACTGCCTTACTTTCTTTACCTCCTTCCAAAACAATTTTTTACTCTCCCTCATTTCACACTCAGATTCCTCCCAAACTCTTCATCCACTTTCTTCTTACTCTCCTTCACCAGTGTCTTCACCTCCCTTCCCCTGTTCACGTATACCTCTATCTTCTCTCTCTCATCTTCTCCCCTACCTCTACTCGCTAGTCATTCACTATATGCCTTCTTCTCTTGTTCCACAGATCGTTTCACCTCATTCCACCATGCTGTCCCTTGCACACCCCTGCAACTCCTCCTCACTCCACAACCCACCTCACACGCTGCGCCTATCTCTACCATGAATATCTTACATACGTCTTCCACTCCTTCCATCTGCTCAGATTGATACCTTCATTTACTGTACACATCTGTAAAAGAAAGTGCCTGCACAACTGCCGAATGTTCCCGTTATTTAGCAAACTTCTGACAGCGGTCAGCATACCCTTCAACCTGGAAAGAAACAACACTAAGTTAACCTGTAGTCTCACAATACTTGCCTAGACGAATTTTAACGTATCACTAGGGGGGGGGGATGAGAGGGAGAGTAACATGAGGATGAGATGGAGGAATGGAGTAGAGAGGTATTTGAGAAACGCGGCTGTAAGGTGGAGGAGAGCATCGAAATGGCACGGGACAAGGCGACATGAAGGCGATTTGTTTGTGGCCACCCCTTACGAGATTGAGGACTCTAGCTATTGATAGATTGGTGTTGCATTTTTTGCTTTTGATTTTCATTCCATTATTTCTAGTCACAGTATCATTCTGTATTTAGAACAAGTTTTCATACCTAAAATCGTCAGATTTGTTGAGAATTTAAATACTTTTATTAGATTTCCTCTGATTCGTCGCTTTTTCAGAGAAAACTTGTTTGGTTTCTTTAGTCGCTCTTCGTAAGGTAAATTTGGCATTAGTGGAATCATTCTTGTGGCTCTGCATTGCACTGTCTCGAGTCTGTCTTCGTTCATAATAAGATTTTGGGATCACTTTTGCACACAGTATTCTAGGTGTGGTCTAACTAATTATGTATAAAGCTTAGAAATTACTCAAGTCGTTATATGATCAAAGGTCCTTGTGATGACCCCGAACATTTTCTTTGCCTTGTTACTGGCTAGTATACCCTGTTGAGTTTTTGAGGTCGTTATTGACAATAACTCAAAAATCCTTCTCATACTTTACTTCCACCAGTGGGCTATCGAACATGTGATATTCATATTCATTTATTTTATTATTATTTTTTTTTTTTTGTCGCTAAAGTGCATCATCTTACATTAATTTACATTATATTTCATCTGCTATTTTTCATTCCTGTTTATTAACTTATCTAGGTCGTTTTGTACAGATTCACAGTCTGCTTTCGTAATAGCTCTGCCTCCAATCTTCATGTCATCTGCAAATTTCGCCTCCATAGAAACGAGTCCAGGTTCTAGATCATTGATATAAATAGTACAAAGAACCAGTCCTAGAAATGTCCCTTGAGGAACTCTGCTAACTTGGGCGGTCAGTATATTACACCTAAAGGGTTTATTATTCTCTGTAAAGATTTCGACATACAAGAATCGCTTGCACCAACATCCAGTTTACAGTACTTATCTCTATTGCATTATGTTATTTTTAAATATATATTAGAACTCCCCCGTGGGTTTTGTACAGTCGCGATTTTTTAGACATTTTTCAGTTTTGTTGCAATACTTCTCCAATAAGGTGTTTGTCATGATGGTTTAACAATGATTCTGTTATCATAATTATGTCGGGGTTTTCGGCAGATGCGTAAGTAATTACTTCGTCTCGCTTTGAAATAATACTTCTCACATTCACATACATAGCATTCATATTACGGCTGGATCTAGTAGGGGTGTGAGGCACATTAAAATTAGCTCTGGTTAATTTTTTGTATCTTCAGTCGGTATTGCAATACTCCCATCAGCCACAGATGTCACTCTCCCTCGCTCCCCACTTCTCCCTTGATTGCCTACCTGCATCTGAGGCGAGGTCAGATCTACCCAAGGAGGTTTAAAGGGTGGAGACGGCACGAGACTCTCGCTCCGTGCTGTCAGATGAAGCCAGCCACTGGCGCGTCTGCCATATTGTTGTAGGCTTATTTGCTCCAGGCAGCTACCCGCCCCATACTATTATTATTATTTATACTGCCCACACTCATTTATATTATTCACTTGGCTATTTAAAGGAAACGATGACCTTACTATGAGCCATTTACTGAATGCTATGACTACATTAACATGAACATTTCACTGACATACTGAACAACAGTAGCTTATTCATTGCAGTTCTGCTCTTGATACCTTTAAGAGCTGATTGTCGTGCAGTGAACTGTTTACCAGCATAGTTGTATCTTGCCTGGAGATATGTCTCCGTTATAGCTTTGATTAACAACACAAGATGGTTCTTTAAAGGGTCACTGTCTGACATATGTACTGTCAAGCTTGGAAATACAGATTTGTCTAAGCACTCAGATAAGACATAAGTTACAATTTTGTGATAATTTTTCCTTGAAAGCTCTGCATAGGGGTGTATTTGTTTAGCAAGCAATGCTATTTGTCTGAATATCTTTTCGCTTAAGCAACATATGTCTATGGCATTTTTTGAAAGGAATGACAGGTTTCCTTTGTTTTTCTTAATAATCTGAGCATGAGCATTATCACAGTTTTGACAGTGCACTGCAGCAACGTTCACACTTCCAAGATCAGTTTCACTGATACAAATCCTGTTATATATGCAACGATTTCTTTCAGAATATGGTGATAGCATAGAAGAAACAATGTTACCATTTTTCATTCCTAATACATCATAATTATCTCTCTGTGTAAGACACTCATCATCATCATCTAGAGGTCTGCTTTTGTTCACAGAGGTATGAATCACTCTGCTTGAAGGAACATTCGCATTTATATCACATAGGTAATTACTAGAAGCCATCAAAATTGGTATATCCTCTAAGGCTAAGCAGTTTCCTCGTGACACTTCCTCAATGTCATTGTGAAGCATTATAACTTTCTTATAGGCTGCTGTGATTTCTTGTTTCCTCTTTCGTTACACCCAAATGCAATGCGGCTGGTAGGCATTGTTAGGTGTAATGATGTCCGCGTAAAATAGCCTAAATGTAGAAGGTGTATGAGACGTATTAACCGTCATTACACGATAATATTCTGTACAGGTATTGACAGTACAACAGACAGTGCTTTTTCACGGACACACAAACAGCCTAGAGAGGGAAAGATACCTCCTCTCTGACCTACAGCTAACTGAAATCTAAACCTCCTTGAGCCTAGCCCTGACATGCCCTGACGCGCCTTAAGCCTACAACATTATGGCGGCAGGGAAGGTCACTAGGGTTCACACATCCCACCTGACGCCGCCTCCACCTTTTAAACCTCCTTGGACCTACCTGACTCCTGAAGATCTGATCGCACCTCACTTACCCTACGACCATTTCTCTCAGGGACTGGATTGTTGAAAACTCCCTCATTAACTGTCCCTCTTTCCACCTGTCTATTACTATTTGAAGCACGGATAACAATAACATCTAGAAAGCTACCTAACCTAGCTTTTCCTGCCGTATTGAGGTGAAGATCGCCTCTAGTATGCAACGTCCTGTCATGATGAAACTGTCCCAGACATCAACAAACATCACACCTCCTTCCTACACAGACCTTCAAGCCAACTTTTGACTCCTATCATTATCTGGGGAACAGACCACAGATAACTAACTTCCTACGACGTTCCCTGAACTTCCTAATATAGTCCTAATACTTCCTAAGTGTCTCCTCCGTCCTTCCTGAAGCTACATTATTAGTCCCCTACCACAGTAACAAAGACAGAGTCCTCTGAGGTATTAGCGACTAAGACATCAGCTCTCTCAATTGCGTCCTGTAGCCTACACCCATGAAAGCAAAAATGTTTCCTCCTAGAACACTTAGTACAAAACTCCTCCTGATATCTAATCAACGAATCCCCGACAAGTATGAAGCTAGGCTCATCCTGCCCTTCATTCTCTAGAACCTGAAACTTATTCCTAATGGATACACTCCTATCAGTGTTACTTACCCCAGTCTTGTCCCCTTCGTTGACCGATTGGAATCCATCACTATCATCTAGCCTAGTCTCAGCCTCAACTAGCCTAGTTTCTAAGTTACCTACCTTGCCTAATGCTTCTGCTTCCATTTCCTCTACATGCACTGCCTTAGCACTCACCATCCCAGCGTCATTCTCCTAGTCTTTCAACCTGCCACTCAACACGTCAATTGGCTCACTGTTCTTTTTTTTTATTATTTCTAAACTAAGCCTAATTTCACGCAGACCAAATAACACCTATATCCACATTCTTCTTTCACCAAGAACTCTCTTATAAACTCCTTAGAACATTAGCAGCAGAAGAATCGTCGGGTAGGTGCCATCTTAAGAGGGGTGTGGGAATAGCTCCGAAAGTACGTCTTGATCATAGCATGTCAGAGAGAGAGAGAGAGAGAGAGGATGTAGTAATGATAACAAAACAGACAAGAAAACGAGAAAGACAAACAAAACCATGCAAATGAGCCTCTAGATTGAGAGAGAGAGAGAGAGAGAGAGAGAGAGAGAGAGAGAGAGAGAGAGAGAGAGAGAGAGAGAGAGAGAGAAAGAGAGAGAGAGAGAGAGAGAAGATTACATAGGATTACATAGGAAAGCAAACAGCAACAGACCTTATGGTCCTTTCGAGGCTGCTTGTTACAAAGAAAAATATGACTACACGATCTAACTCTACATGCTGAAGGATAAGGATAGTAAAGCAAGAAGGCTCCCCCACCACCAAACCCTCCAGGAAAAAGTGAGAAAGACCACCTTGCAGCATGGAAAAACTGACATGGAAATTTCATAGGAAATATTGGAAAGGAAAAGTCACATTCTATAATACTTTGTCTATAAGCTACCCGACTGAGTAACCTGAAAGAGAAAGTAATCAAATAAACTAATAGTTACGGCATGACATTATAAACCGGTACATTCAGTTAATGGGAAGTCTGTGGACATAACGTGGAAATTGCACACTGCACAGTGTGGATGATTAGGGGTGGTGCTGCAGCCTTGCCTGGTGCTTTTAAGGTAGGCAGCAGTCAATCAGGCCCTAGCTCCGTTCACTCCACTGAGACAAGGAACTCTCCCATGTGGGACAAGTACACAAGTTTCCTCCTGAAGCAGTGACCCCTGGTACATTAAAAAAATCCCGATGGTGGTCACTTGACTAACAGGGGCCCTCACTGATCCACAGCCCATCACAGGTCTAAAGTAAGAGTAGTGACCATTAACTCAGGGTTATCTGTGCAGATCCTAATCTGTGCTTACTGTATATTACCTCACTTGCACTGAGTAAATCGAAAAATGTATAATGACGTGACGTGACGCTATGTCAAGTCTACGGGGTGTCCTGTAGACACAGGGACTGCACAGTGTGGATGTTTAGGGGTGGTGCGGCAGCCTTGCCTGGCGCTTTTAAGGTAGGCAGCAGTCAATCAGGCCCTAGCTCCGTTCTCTCCACTGAGACAAGGAACTCTCCCATGTGGGACAAGTACACAAGTTTCCTCCAGAAGCAGTGACCCCTGGTATATTATAAAAATCCTGATGGTGGTCACTTGACTAACAGGGACCCTGCGTGATCCACAGCCCATCACAGGTCAAAAGTAAGAGTAATGACCGTTAACTCAGGGCTATCTGTGCAGATCCTAATATATTACTATATTTGCATTGAATAAATTGAAAAATGTATAAGGACGTGACACGACACTGTGTACGGGTACATTGTTTACGGGGTGTCTTGTAGACAAAAGGGGAAAGAACTTATATGTAGCTATAAAAGCAAGTTATTCGGACAGAAAAAGAGTCAGCTGAGGATTCTCGTGCAAATACTTGTCTATTTTGTTGCTGAATGTCTCAATTGAGATACTGTTCACGGTATCTGAGGGTAATCTGTTCCAAATATTTACAACTCTGTTAAAGAAGAAGTATTTTGCTTCATGGGATTGGAAACGCTTTCCCATAATTTTGCAGCCATTACTTCTGGTTTGACTCGACCGGTATATATCAAAATATTTATTCATGTCTAAGTTGTCATATCATATCCCTCCATGATTTTCAAAACTTCAATAAGGTCCCCTCTTAACCTGCGCTTCATTAGGCTAAATAGTTTAAGTTCTTCAAGGCGTTCCTCATATGGTTTGTTTCTAAGTCGTGGTATCATTTTTGTGATTCTTCGCTGAATTCTCTCTAATTTTTCAATGTCCTTTCTGTAGTACGGAGACCAGAAATGCACACAATACTCAAGATGGGGGCGCACTAGCGAGTTGTACAAGGCAAGTATGACTTTTTCGAATTAAACTCGAAAGTTCTTCCAATGAAACCCACCAGCTTGTTTGCAATTTTAACCGACTCAGTGCACTGCTTACTTGGTTTTAGGTCATTTGATATTATCACACTAAGATCCTTTTCATTGTCAGTACTTGATAACTGGATATTGTTCATTTTGTAATTCGTATGGACGTTGTTACTTCCAGTATGAAGTACTTTACATTTTTCTGTGTTGAATTTCATTTGCCATTTTTCTGCCCAGCTTGCTAAAGTATTAAGGTCATTTTGCAACTGCTGCCACTGTAATTTTGAAGTTACTTTACTGGTTATTTTAGTATCATCTGCAAATTTGGATACTTTACAATTTAGACCCTCATCAATATAATTTACAAAAATAATACAAAGTATCGGTCCAAGTAGGCCTACTGAGCCTTGGGGAATGCCGCTGATCACATTTCGCCATTTGGATTCCTTTCCGTTTATCACAACTCGCTGTTTTCGGTCTGAAAGCCAGTCTTGTAACTATTTCTGCATATTCCCTTTTATTCCATGTGCTTCTATTTTGTTCATGAGACTCTTGTGAGGGACAGTGTCAAATGCTTTCTGAAAGTCGAGGTAAATTATATCGACTGCTCTTGAGTCATCGTATAATTTGTAAACATCATGGAAGAAGTCCAGTAAGTTAGTTAAGCATGAATGACGATTCTGAATCCATGCTGTGTCTTTAATTATATTATTTTCTTCTAGATAATTAACTATTTTATCTCTTATGATTTTTTCCATTAACTTGCACACTATTGATGTTAAGCTGATTGGTCTGTAGTTTCCTGGGTGCGACTTATTTCCTTTTTTGAAAATTGGTGTTACATTTGCTAGTTTCCATTCGCATGGAACTTTCCCAGTACTTAACGATTTATTGAATAAGACAGAGAGCGGCAGCAGTAACTCATTTTTTGCTTCTTTGAGAACTCTCGGTGATATTTTATCAGGGCCAGGGGTTTTGTTTATGTTCGTACTATTTATGGCTGAAAGAATATCGTTATTATGGATAGCAGTTACTAAGGACTGTGCTGGTTTGTGGGTAACAGTAGGTTTCTGGTGGTGTTTTCAACTGTGAAAACAGACGCAAAGTAATTGCTAAGAATGTTCGCCATTGCAAGCTCATTTTCTGTGTGTTTGCCATTGTTCGTTTCTAGAGGACCTATTGATGTAGTTATATGGTAACCTTTTTCTTTCTAATGTAACTGTCAAATTCTTTAGGATTTGATTTGCACGTATTAGCAATGTGCATTTCCAGTGCTCTTTTGCTTTGTTTAATAAGTCTTTTCGATATGCGGCATAAATTTTCGTACTGTAATTTATGATAATTATTTTGTGTAGTTTTATATTTACGGTATGCCCGTTTTTTGGCTATTAATTTACTTTTAATTTCACTGGACCACCACTTTGGTTTACTTTTACCAGCTAGATGCCTGTTGTGTAGTGGCACACATGACTTTACCGCTTCATTAAATTTTTTGGTGAATATTTCCCATGCTTGGTTTATGTCATCGGCTTCAGACATTTCATTCCAGTCTGTATTTGCAAGTAGCAGCCTTAGCCTGATGAAATCAGCTCTAAGTCTAGGACCTTTTCTTTGCTCACTGTTTCTTTAACTTTTTCAGTAGTAATATTAAATTGTATAATTCGATGATCACTGGAACTAAACTCAGGTCCGATTTCAACGTTGTTGACTAGGTTATCATTTGTTGTCAAGATGATGTCGAGGATATTGTTTCCTTTCGTTGGGTATTCTATGTGTTGGGAAAGGGCGTTTTCTTGAAGATTCGTATAAAGTTCTTGTCCTGAGTATGCCGTCAGCGGTTCACCCCACTTTGTTACCGGTAGATTAAAGTCTCCAAAAACTACGCTATCCTCTTGACAACAAATTTCCGCAATTTGATCGTAGAGTTTTTCATCTGTCTCAGTTGAGTATGCTGGAGGACAATAGATGAGACATATATTTATTATGTGTGCATTAATACTTACCTGAACATAACTGGCATCTATGTTGGTAATACTGGGTTTGGATAGCACAAGGGGGTGGAGACTAGTTTTCACATATAGTAAAACACCGCCACCAGCTCGATGTGGTCACTCACAGCTGAAAATATTGTACCCTGTTAATGAGTATTCCGCTAGAAAGTCACGGTCAGACGTATTAATCCAGGACTCTGTGATGGCAACAATGTCATAATTTTCTGGGTAAATAAGAGATTCTAAATCCTCAAACTTGTTACGTAGACTACGTGCGTTAACATAGCAGACTCTAATTCCGTCCCAAACAGTTGATGAACTGACTTTGTGGGTATTTATGTTGAGGTTACTGCTCCTGGACATGCCGTGTTTTTTTATTTGAAGAGGATGACTTTATCGTGTAAAAGTCTACTTAGCCTTGCCGCTCCTACCGAGTTCAAATGGAGACCAACTTTCTGGAACAGAGTATGATGCTCATAATACTGGTCCCACAGATTGACAAAGTCAACTCCCTCTTGCATGCAGAGAGATTTGAGTCAGTTATTTGTGCTGAAGGCCTTATCTTAAAAACTATTCTCTGCCTTGATCCTTGGGAGTATACCAGATATTATCACATTAGTGGACTTAGTTTTGAATCATTTGATCATTTCATGGTAATTTGCTAGCAGTTCCTCTGATCTATTGCGCTTCAGATCATTCGTACCAACACGGATGACGTGTAGAGTTTTGTCATTTGTGTCTTTTGTGACCTCATCGAAGGCTTCTGTGATATCACATAGTCCACCTCCTGGAAAACAGTATCTCTTTCTGCTGCTGGGGGAGTGTCCACAAAATTCCTCCAGCTGACCACATACAATAGAGTCCCCAATAAGCCTTGTTTCTTCTGTCTCGTCAATCGCTTCGGCAAGGATCTGGTAGCGATTGTACGTAGTTATGGGAAGGTGCATCCTCGTACCTTTTCCTGGTTTTGCGCCATTTCTTACCATAGTAAAGGGGACTTCGCTTGGCGAGGAAAGTACTGAATCGCTGGGTGAGGAAGATACTGGTACACTATCATTTGTAACTGCCTGATGGGCTGCGGCTTGTATGAGCTCAGTTTGTAAGCATCTTCCTTCTTGAGTGTTGTCACTGACTCCTACGTTTGCCGCTACAAACTCTTTCAGTGTCTCAAACTCTGTCTTGAGTTCCCTGTAATTTCTCTGCGATTCTGCCAAACCATTTTCTAAATCTCTTCTCATGATGCATAGTTTGCAAACAGGTGTCGAAAAGTAATCCAAAAACTACTGAGGCGCAAAACGACCAGTACACTCCTGGCAGACCTTCAGGTTAGATGGCATTTTGCAGCAATATATCCAAAATACCACAAAAATAAAAAATAATATACAACTGGTTAAGGGATGTTGTTACAAATGGATAATTTGCTCTATAAATGAAATATTGAATTTCTAGGGAGATTCACTTACTTTTTATATATTATCTTCCCTTATCAATGTAAAAAGAATAGAAAATCTAGCCTACCTGCTATGGCACAATCCAACCTACATGAATTCTTTTACCAGTGTAAAAAGAATTGAAAATCTGCTTGCTGTGGTACAACCTAACTTACCATGAATTTCTTAACCAGTGTAAAAGAATAAAGAAAAAAAAAAATCTACCTGCAATGGTATAACCAAACTTACAATGAACTGTCTTTACCAGTGTAAATAGAATAGAAAATCTACTTGCCATGGTATAATCTAACTTAACATGAATTGTGGAAATACAGTATAAACTGATTTACTGGGAGAAAAACAAAAAGGAAAATAAAAATAACAATGGAATGGAAGATAAAAAACAAAATAAAAACCTAGCTCCACTCAGTAAACAACTGTGTATAGTGTAAAAACTAATTAACTGGTGTAACATCAAACACACAGTTGTTACTCTACACAAAAGACAATGCTATTTACTTGCACTAAACCAGCAAGCAACTCAGTTAATATTTGTTAGACTTTACAGTGCTAACAAGTACACAGCTGATACTGGGAACCAAAACAAAAAGAACAGGTTGGTAAATACACTCTCAATACATTATTTACTTGTGAGAAAAGATATTCTGCTTGCTAAGATATCGTTCTAACTGACCTTGATCTGCGGGAAAATGAACTATAATATGACTGAGATCAGAAATAAAGGCTGGAAAGGGCAGGAATACGATGCAGAGGGTGGGAATATAATGTAAACAAAGGGACACGCGAACGCTTTACACCTTTAACCCACTCAAAAACTTTTACATGAAATCTATTTAAATATTTTACACGGGGGAAATATGTCTAGGACTCTTATATACTTGTCTATTCACTTTCACACCAATATTCACTCAAACTTGTTGTTAAAACATTTGGATATGCAGAGCGTTGTGAACGCGTTATTCCAAGATGTAGTAAAAAGAAAGACAAGAAAAGGAGAAAGACAGAGTGACACACAACCAAGGAAATAAGCCTTCAGAGAGAGAGAGAGAGAGAGAGAGAGCAATATTGCCTGGAAGTGTTACTCTAGTGGTTGTCAACACACTCTGCTCATCGGAGATATCAATCCATACAGTACGGTGACGGCCTTTTTTTTCACACCTCCAAGCGACCTCATTTTTATTTTCTTATGCATGGCGGAAGGAACCAAAGGCCAGGAGCCCGCAAATCGTTCCTCCAAGAAAAAACAAACAAACAAACAAAAAAGAGATAAGAGAACCAAATTCAAGATCTGTTCATTTACCTTAGGCTCCTCTTTCCAAACAGGAAGAATTAGCAGTAATCCTGCATTTCATCCAAACAATACAGTGATCTCTATTTCTTTTTATATTTCTTGCTAATACTAAGCTCTTCCATGAAGTTTATGGGAGATTTCTCTTAGCAAAGGACACTATTGGAGTTCCTTTTATTCCTTTCACTCCAAACTTGTTTCCAAATACAAATCCAGTGTTCTGTTGATTTTGGAGAGGGACTGGATACCTTCATGTGGTGGCACCGATAAAGCTGAGTGACTCCTCTGCTCTGTAATACGAAGGTCCCTCAACTCCCTAACTATGAACCAGAAAGTTGCATGATTAGCTGCAGGAGGAGGGGAGCTCTTGCCTCTTGTCCACCAGGTTCCCGCTTCAGATGAACCTGGGACTACAATTACTGTTTATAATACAGGTTAAAGAGTAGAATGAAAAGAAAAGCAACAGTAATGACTGGGTTGAGTCATGCAGAAAGTTGACGTCTGCTCCATCTTATTCGTGCTATCAGCCAAGGAAATTATTTTGCCTATTAGAGATTTTCAGGACTGATAGGGTAAATTATAGCTTTCATCTGCCCCTTCACTTGTACGGTACTCTTCTAAGACGAACGAAATGTGTGACAGCAGCTGGAATTAAATACATATTACATCCCCAGAGTAAAGGGACTAATATCTGTACTCTGTGAAGTCATTAGTTCTTTCGCCTTAACTGACCCCAAATTTTCGTCCATTTGTAGCTCAGCAGCGGAGGAGGCAATCATATGCCTATACACCCTTTCTATAGTTATTTGCATGAATAGCAACATATCCTAGCAATAGTCTCTTGTTACAATTCGGCATTCGAGATGGAGAGATGATAATTTTAGACAAGGATAAAGTGAAAGAACATAGAAGAACTCGCAGCTGAACAAGGTCATTTGGAGTCAGGCTAAATAAAATGCAACTGAACATCCACTGTAGTGACTTTCATGGAGTGGAGGTGTGTGCTGAACTCTCCTGTATATTCTAGGGCTGCCCCACCGGCATCAGTTTTTTTGTGTTTTTTTCCCACCCTTCTGGTGACATTAAGCATATCTACTGTAGTTTCTCATTTTCCTCCCCGTCCTCATACCTTGGTATAGTAGGCGTCTGTACCAGTATACTGAGCTTGCCTTTGCTTACTCGCCTCTTGTGTGTACTTCCCACTGATCGCTGTGGGATGTGAGTTTATGCAGAAGCGTCCTCCCGAGAGTGGTTTGAGAGGTTATCTCAGACAGTGTTTATTCCCTGGTTACTTTGTCTCTTGCTCGTTTTCTCTTTCTTCCAACTTCCCCAGAAAGGGGGAGGTGGTTACTGTATTGGACTCCCCTGCCGCTCCCCACCCTCCTTCAGGGGAGAAGGTGGTCCTGGCGGACCCCTGACTGCCTCACAGACTGACCACCCCCAGACTGAACGGCCCCAGACTCATACAGCCCTCGACATCCATGTCAATAATGTATTATTTGTCATGCTTCATGCGGTTGGTTTCCAATACTCTGGGAAGTCTCAATCCTTTCATTATTAAGAAGGTGACTGATGGCTGTTCTGGTGAGGTGGAACAGGTTAAAAAAAAAAAAAAAAGATCTTTCAAATGGAGACCTTCTAATAAACTCTCTTAATTCCTCTCAGGTAAAGACTTGTTTAAGCAGCGCAAGTTTCATTGCTATGATGTCGAGCTGAAGATCCTTGTTTCCATGAATTCCTGCAAGGATGTTATCACTTGCAAGGATCTTATGGTGATGAGTGAGGACGAGATCATTCAGGAACTCAGCAAGATGTCATATATAAATGTTAGATTTATAACTAGATTTTCGGAAGGCATAAGGACAAAGACTGCAACCATCATCTTGACTTTTGAGAATGTTTCTCTTCCCAGTCATGTGAAGGTTGGCTATGAAATTGTTAATGTACGGCTGTATATCCCTAATCCTCTTCGCTGTTTGAAATGTCAGTTGTATGGACACAGTGACAAGTCTTGCTGGACTTCCCAATCAATGCTATGGCAAGTATGAAGCTAAGAGTCATGATGCTGAACACTGTACATCCTAGACAATATGCTGCTTCAATGCAAGGGTGCCCACTCCACTTTCTCTAGGGACTGTCTCAAGTGCAAGGAGAAAGAGGTCTGCATGGTGAAGGCGACTGAGGGTATTTCTTACAACGATGCTAGGGAGAAGGTGAAGGCTTTGCATGCAAATCCCTCGCCAAGTATCTTCTATGCTTTGGTGGTGATGTCCCGTCTTGTGATGTGCTCTGTTGAAACACAGACTGATCACCCCTTCATCATGCCACTCACTCTGCCTCTTCGTCTAAGCCTCCTGTACGCTCCAGCTCTCTAACTGACATCACTGCAACCACTTCATATTCTCAGGCTGCTACTACTTCTCAGTCAGTAAAGCCTAAATCGAAGTTCGACAGGTCTAGTAAGACTAATTTGACCACCCTCACGAAACAGTCATCGTCGTTTGAACTTTAAATTTTCTGTTAATAATTGCTGTCTCGTTGTGGTAAACCGTTAAATGTCCTCAAGTACCTAGCCTAGCGGATTCTACTTGGGGTGCCGACCGAAAATCTTTTTTAATGATGTATAAGTCCCGTATTAGATCCAAGCTAGACTATGGCGCACAGTTGTATGGGGCGGCATCTGATGGCACATTGAGGAGGTTGGATGTGTTGCAGAATAAATGTTTGTGAATGTGTCTTGGTGCCATCTGGTGTAAACGTGTAGCTCAAATTGAAATGGAGACAAATGTACCTCCCCTCCGTACTCGCGGCTACCACATGCTGCTGTCGTACTACATAAGAACATATAGAAAAATTGAAATCGGCAGTGTGGCTTGTGCTCCCCTGCGTCAATAGCTCCATCTTATGCAGGGGGTTCGTCGGCCACTTGCTGTCCTCCTCCACTTACTGACTCAGAAGATTGGTGTGGACTTCAGTGATTGGAACAAGTTCGTGTATAAAAATATAGCACTTTGGAAGCCACCCGGCTTTACTGTTGATGTATTATGGTTCCCAGCAGCAAAGACCAAGGTGCCGGAGGTGGAGGTCCAACACTTGTTTCGTAACATCATTGTCAGTCATTTGGGGTCCCATCAATTGTACAACGATGGCTCCAAGTCGAGTGAATGTGTGGGTGCTTGTGTGTGGTCGACCGTGCTCCCTCAGGTATCGGTTGCCGATTCATACATCTGTGTTTTCCTCCGAACTTTTGCGATTGACAGAGCTATAGACTATGCTTTAAATTATAGGCATGACTCATTAGTCACATTTTCAGATTGAAAATCAGCCTTTTAGGTAACTGCTTCTTCCATCACGGATTCTAAAGAGATCCAGGGCCTCGTTATTAATAAATTACATTCGTGCAACACCTTCTTCAGGCTGATCTTGGTGCCTGGTCATTGTCATATCTACGACAATGAGCAGGCTGACTTACTTGCGAAATCGGCTGTGGAACTCGAGGAGACTTGAGTTGTTCCTCGTGCTCTAAAGTCGAGTCCCTCCCTCGGAAAGTAATCAATAAATCTTCTGTGGCAGGGTCAGAGAACCACACTTAACATTCCTGCATGTAAGCCGTCCCTGGACGATTGGACTACTGCAAATTGCACCAGTCACCTGGAGGAAAGAGTACTTTCAAGACTGAGGATGAACTGTACACGGCTCACCCACATGCTGCTATTTATTTACAGATAATTTCCACCGCACTGTAACATCTGTGGTGCAGTGTAATCTATTTGTCATATCATCATGCATTGTCGGCGAATTATTCTTGAGTGTGCTTGGCATATAAATTACTGTGGTGCAGCAGACGTCGCCATCACCCTTTCCACCATCTTGGGTGACTGGGATATTGTTAAGACTGATAAACTGATGGCTTTTTTGAGGGAGACCAGACTGATCAGAGTGATGGACTTTGTGGATATGGAAGGGTGCGAGGAACAAATGTGCCGGGAGAGTTGAATGATTCTTTGATCATGAAGGAGGAAATGCACGAGGCAGTAAAGGAGATGAAAACAGGGAAAGCTGCAGGTATAGATGGGTGTGCTGTGGAACACCTGAAAGGTGGTGGAGCGACTATTGTTGACTGGTTAGTAAGATTGATGAATGTGTGCTTTGTGAAAGATATGGTGCCAATTGACTAGGTAAGTGCTTGTGTGGTCTCGTTGTATAAAGGTAAGGGTGATAAGTATGAATGTACTAGCTTTAGGGGTATAAGTCTGTTCAGTGTTGTAGGTAAGGTGTATGGTAGAGTGTTAATTAAGAGAGTTAGAGAGTATAGAGGGAGTGATTGGTGATGAGCAATGTGGCTTTAGGAGAGGAAGGGGATGCGTGGATCAGGTGTTTGCTGTGAGACAGGTGTGTGAAAAGTATTTAGCAAAAGGTAAGGATGTGTTATTGGGCGTTTATGGATTTAGAGAAAGCGTATGATAGAATTGATAGGGAGACACTGTGGACTATTTTAAGATTGTATGGACTTGATGGTAGGTTACTAAAAGGAGTGAAAAGTTTTTATGTAAATAGTAGAGCGTGTGTAAGAGTGGGAAATACTGTGAGTGATTGGTTTCCCGTGAGAGTGGAGCTGTGGCAGGGATGTGTGATGTCACCTTGGTTGTTTAATATTTATATGGATGGTGTTGTAAGGGAGATGAATGTAAGAGTGTTAGGTGTGTCAGGACTCCATATTATAATAATACAACTCATTGATAGATAGACAGATAGATAGATAGATAAATAGATTGATTGAAGCACCAAGCCAGGGTGTGAAATAGGAAGTGTATCAGCGAGAATCAACGAAAAAGGAAACGAGCTTGCAACTCTTAAGTGAAGGAATGCTGGAAGTGCACTGGAAGCAGTACATACACACAGACATACAGAGTTCTAGAAGCTTCCACGACAGTATAGCCCACGTGATACGACCCCTGCTAAATGAGAATGTAGGAATCAGAGATGAGAAAGGGGCTAGCCACAGAACTGACAGGTAGTGGGGAGAAGGAGGCTAGCAACAGGGGCGTGAAGTGGCAGAGAGAGATAAAGCGAGACAGGGAGGTAGCTAGTGGGACTCTACTTTATACTTCACTCGTGTGTGAGAGACTTTAGTTAATCTTTTCAAGACAAATATAATTATACATAGTCCCATACTCATCTTTACCTCTCCTGTCATTGCATGACAATGGGAATTAAGATTATCTACTTACAAACCTACTCGCTTATAACAACCGCTCATCCACTAGTCTTGTATATGTATAACTGACCTACAAAACACACTACAAGAAGCTACGAAGTTTCTACAAGATATGGTGGCAGCGGTGGGTATGTAACTATTATAATACAATTATGTAATAGTTCATACAATGTTACAGTTATGTATTACTACAGTGTTACTACAATATTACTGCAGTGTTATTAGAATTATGTTACACTTGCTACAGTTATCTAACTACAAACGATATGTAACAATTACAATACAATTTTTATGTAACAATACAATTATGTAACAATTCATACAATGTTACAATTATGTATTAATACAGTGTTACTACAATATTACTGCAGTGTTACTAGAAGTATGTTACACTTGCTACTGTTATCTAGCTACAAACGATATGTAACAATTACAATACAAATATGTACAATACAATTATTATGTAACAATACAGTTATGTAACAATTCATACAATGTTATAGTTATTTATTACTACAGTGTTACTACAATATTACTGCAGTGTTAGTAGAATTTTGTTACACTTGCTACAGTTATGTAACTACAAACGATATGTAACAATTACAATACAATTATGTACGATACAATTATTATGTAACAATACAATTATGTAACAATTCATACAATGTTACAATTATATATTACTACAATGTTACTACAATATTACTACAGTGTTACTAGAATTATGTTACACTTGCTACAGTTATATAACTACAAACGATATGTAACAGTTACAATACAATTATGTAAATACAATTATTATGTAACAATGCAATTATATAACAATTCATACAATGTTACTACAGTTCTGTATTACAAGAATCATCATTCAAGTTAGATGTCTATAATCGGTTTAACTATACAGTAGTGCATTCGTTCAATTATGTATACAATTTGTTTAAAATGTTTTAAGTTTCTAGAATATTATTAGGCCAGTACAATATTATCATGAATATTATGTCTATACAATATTATAATCAATATTACGTATTAATATTGATTACAGTGTCACTGATGATTGCTGTCGGAGGACCGCCAACTGGTGTGACCGAGCGATGTCAGGACTCCATATTATAATAATACAACTCATAGATAGATAGATAGATAGATAGATAGAAGCACCAAGCCAGGGTGTGAGATAGGAAGTGTATCAGCGAGAATCAACCAAAAAGGAAATTAGCTGGCAACTCTTAAGTGAAGGAATGCTAGAAGTGCACTGGATGCAGTACATACACACATACATACAGAGTTCTAGAAGCTTTCACGACAGTATAGCCCCTGCGACACGACCCCTGCTAAACGAGAATGTAGGAATCAAAGATAAGAAAGGGGCTAGCCATAGAACCGACAGGCAGTGGGGAGAAGGAGGCTAGCAACAGGGGCGAGAGGGTGGCAGAGAGAGATAAAGGGAGACAGGGAGGTAGCTAGTGGGACTCTACTTTATACTTCACTCATGTGTGAGAGACTTTAATCTTTTCAAGACAAATAAAATTATACATAGTCCCATACTCATCTTTACCTCTCCTGTCATTGCATGACAATGGGAATTAAGATTATCTGCTTACAAACCTATTCACGTATAACAACCGCGCATCCACTAGTCCAATATATGTGTAACTGATCTACAAAACACACTACAAGAAGCTATGAAGTTTCTACAAGAGGTGGAGGTCTGAGTTTGGTGAATGTTTATGGCAGAGAGTGGAATCTGAAGCAGCTGCTGTTTGCAGATGATACTGCATTGGTTGCTGATTCGGAGGAGAGATTGAGACAGTTGGTAGAGGAGTTTGGAAGGGTGTGTGAATGGAGGAAATTGAAAGTAAATGAGAATAAGAGTAAAGTGATGAAGTGTACCAGGTTGGTAGATGGTAGGAGGATGAATATAATTCTGAATGGTGAGTTGCTTGAGGAGGTAGAGTGTTTTAATTATTTAGGATCACATGTTGCTATGGATGGGAGAATAGATGCAGAAGTGAAGTTTAGAATGAATGCAGTAGGAAAGGTGCTGGGAGGAATGAAAAAAGTGTTTAGATGTAGTTCGCTTGGAATGGATGTAAAGAGAAGGCTGTTTGGGGGTGTTTGAAAGGTGCTGGGAGGAATGAAAAAAGTGTTTAGATGTAGTTCGCTTAGAATGGATGTAAAGAGAAGGCTGTATGAGGGTGTTGTGGTACCGACTGCATTATATGGGGCTAAAACATGGAATATGGGTGTAGCAGAGAGGAAAAGTTTGAATAGATGATGTGTCTGGGGAGTATGTGTGGAGTGACACGTATGGATTGAGTGAGAAATGATGAAGTGTGAAGGAGAACTGGAGTTGGTCAGGAGATGGCTGATCGAGTTGAGCAGAGGGTGTTGTGATTGTTTGGGCATATGGAGAGAATGGATAATGAGTGATTGGTGAAAATGATAGCTAGGTCTGATGTGAGAGGAGTAAGGCTGAGAAGAAGACACGAATATGATGGATGGACAGTGTGAAGAGAGTGTTGGATGCGAGAGGGATGTCTGTTGAGCAAGGAAGAGTGGCTGTCGTGAGAGAAATGAATGGAGAAAAATTTTGAATGAATAAATGACGACGCAACCCTGAGGGGGGGCGGTGGCTCAATCGGTAGAAAGGTGACCTGCAGTCCTACTGGACCCAGGTTCAAATCCCCACTGGGGATCTACCAGAAGACCCGCCGACATATCGTAAAAATACCCCAGCTAATATCAATACACCAGTCCTGTATGAGACAGCCCTAGCATGTATTCAGTATGGACGGTGGGTGTTAGCGCCGAAGTGGTGACATGTAGAGAGGAGTATGGTATGTAGGAGGACTACTGGGCCTTGAGAGCAGGCTGCGAAGCCTATGCCCCGAGTTGGACACATAAAAAGCAAAAAAATGTCTGATCACCTGATCAGGTCAGGTGTAGGTGAGGGGATGTTTCTATTGTGATGTGGCAGGGGTAAACCAGCTCTGCTGTCGGGCCCTGCAGTGGATGTCACTGATTGCACTGAACAGTTGACCCTCGTGCAGTGTGGTGCGGTGAGGATCGTGTCCCTTCTCCCTTTTGAGGCTAAGATTCGAATGAATGTGTTTGATTGGATGAGTAAATTGGGAGTGTGTCGTCCTCTCTCGGCTACCTCCTTTTCCTTAGGGGAAGCAGCATAGGTATATAGATACACAGATAGATAGGGTATGGTTTTATCGACTGTCAATATGTATATATTGTATCATTTTATTGGGATTGACAATTGAAGTATATGAAATAGTTCCTGCTTCTGACTGATTTACTTTTTATGTTGATGTCCCCTACATTAAACCAGGTGCCTCGCCTGAGTCGCCAGTTGATGAGTGCAAGTGTGCAATATAGAAAAGTATTGGTCAATTTCAGTCGATTGTGTTTTGTTGGACGAGGTACACCACTTTTTGTAAATACCGTATGTACGTGAGTTTCATCTGTTTGTATAAGCTTTCTTCATTAGGGCCGACATATGACGTATATAGAATAGTTCTAGACCTCTCTGGTTCTCTTTCATAAATTGATGACCTTTATATTAAACCATATGCCTCGACTGACAGTCAGCAGGTGATGAGTGCAGGTACGAAGTATGTAATGTAGAGGCATTACATATCTTCAGTCGGTGGTGTTCTGTTCATTGAAGTCTTTTTTCCTGTCAGAGTAGGTTTACCTATTTGTACCTTTAGTCTTTAGTATAGGTTAGCTATTTGTCTGTTAGGTTTATTGGCTTAAGAAATTTGATTAGGTTTGTTTTCTCTCCCCACAAGGTTTTGTAATATATATATATATATATATATATATATATATATATATATATATATATATATATATATAGAAATATGTAAAAATCAATATATCATCATCATCATCATCATCATCCAGACCTTCCCACCCTAGAGCAGGGTGAGGAGTAGCAATATCCAGACAGCCCAAATTTGCCCAGTCCAATAGGCCACGCTTCTTTACTCATCATTCAAGCCCCCGGAATCCCGGCTTTATCGGATACACCAAAAATATTTGCCACGTTCTGTAGCTTCACATAATAGTATCCAGTAGAGTCAATCCAGACGCTGCCACATTAAAAAGGGTGCCAAAATACCTGATCACGCACTTTTCACAACATTTATCCAGTAAGCTCAATCTCCTGTCAGTTCCCTAGCCTCACTAACTTCCAAACCTCTCTTCCTCACACATTCATCCATAATATCTCTCCACCTTCTCCTTGGCCTACTTCGCCTCCTCCCTCCTTCGAATTCGTTCAGATATACCTTCTTCACCACTCTATTGTTATCCATTCTCTCCACATGACCATACCATCTCAGTACACTCTCTTCATTTCTGGTGTCCACCGACTTCCTCACTCCGCATCTTTCACGAATTACATTATTTCGTATCCTATCCACTCTCTGTACTCTACATACATTCCTCAGCAGTCCCACCTCCACTGCTTTTACTCTTGACTTCATTTTCATGCCACACCGTAGTCTCACATCCATATGTTAAAGTTGGCACTAACACTCCTTCATGTAAGCCTCGTGCAGCTGCAACACTCAAGCCTCTGTTTCTTATCAAGACCTTCATTGCACCAGCTACTTTTCTTCCTTGTGTCACTCTACATTCAACTTCTTTTGCACATTTTCCTCTCTTTTCTATCACTGTACCCAGGAATTTGAACTCTCTCACCAATTCCGGTCTCCCTCCATTCACTGTTCCATTGCACTGGGAGTCACCTTCTCTCTCAATAACCATGAGTTTACTCTTTTCTACATTTACTCTCAAGGAACGACGCCTACAGACATCAGCAAAACTCTGCACTAGCCTACCAAGTTCTTGTCCGGTACTTGCAAGCAGTACTGCATCATCATCATACAGCAAATTTGAGATATTCCATCCATCACCATTCATTACCAATTCCATCCCTCTCTCCATTACTCGTGTCTTCACTTCTCTCATCACCCCATCCATATATACATTGAACAACCATGGGGACATCACACAACCTTGTCGCACGCCCACACTGATCGTGAACCATTCACATAGATGCCCATTAACCCTGACACATGCTTCACTACCATCACAGAAACTCTTGACGGCACCTAGCAGCTTACCCTCTACACCATATATGCGCAAAACTTTCCACAATCCTTCTCTGTCCACTTTGTCATAAGCTTTTTCCAGATCCATGAATGCCATAAACACCTTATGGTCCTTCTCACAAGCCTTCTCTACTATCTCTCTCACTTCAAATATTTGGTCTACACAACCTCTGCCACTCCTAAAGCCACCCTGTTCATCACTCACTAGGACTTCTGATATCTCCCTTACTTTCTCTATAATAATTCTTCCATATACCTTCCCTACCACACTCAGTAAGCTTATGCCACGATAATTCTTGCACTCACTTCGTTCACCTTTATATTTGTACAGGGGTACAATTACAGCCTTGTTCCACTCTGCAGGCACAGTTTCACTCCTCCTTGCCTTCTTACATATCTCCAACAAGCACTTCATTGCATTCTCTCCACTAAATTTAAGCATCTCTGCATACACCTCATCAACCCCAGCTGCTTTCCCATATATATATATATATATATATATATATATATATATATATATATATATATATATATATATATATATATATATATATATATATATACGAGGGAAAGTCAGAAATTATCCACACTCTTGTTTCTGTAATTTATTAAAACAAAAGCAGGGGTTGAACAATTACATCGTTTTTCTACATAGTCTCTTTCCTTTTCGATGCACTTCTTCCTGTGGTCCACAAGTTTGCTTATTCCATCGGAGAAGGTTTTCAGCTGGTCGCACAGCCATTTATGCACCACTTCCTGCACTTCTTTGCTCATAGCAAATTGACGACCTCGTTAAGCATCTTTAAGCGGTCCAAAGAGGTGATAGTCGGAAGGGGAGAGATCTGGAATGTATGCAGGGTGTTCCAGCACCTCGAAGCCCAATTTTTCAATGGTTTCAACGGTGTGGGCGGCCGTATGTGGGCGTGCATTGTCGTGCAACAACAACACTTGCTTTGACAATAGGCCTTATCGTTTGGTGCGAATTGCTGGTTTCAGTTTGTTGGCCAGCATTTCACTGTAGCCTACACTGGTGACTGTAGACCCCTTTTCCAGGTAATCTTCCAGTAGAGACCCTTTTGAATCCCCCAAAACGGTTAGCATCACTTTTCCTGCGGAAGCTTGAGTCTTGAATTTCTTCGTCGTTGGTGAACCTGGGTGTTTCCACTCCATACTCTGCCTTTTGGATTATGGCTCAAAGTGATGGACCCAGCTCTCATCTCCTGTGATTATTCTCTCCAAAAAAGTTTCGCTTTCATTGTTGTAGTGGTCGAGTAAGCGTTGACAGATCTCCACACAATTGTGCTTATGCGCTTCGGTAAGCTCTCTTGGCACCCGTCTCGCACAGACTTTATGGAAGCGAAGATTGTCATGGATGATTTCGTATGCAGAACCACGACTAATGTGTAGAGAACATGCCACAAATCGATGGTCACTTGTCGGTTAGCCAGAATCATCTCTCGCGCTTGTTGAATCTTCACGTCAGTGGTGGAGGTTCATGGGCGTCCTGCTCCCTCTACCTGCTTCACGCTTGTCCGGCCATTCTTGAACATCTCTATACATTCATACACACTTCTACGAGGTAGAGCACTGTCCCCATATTGCACTGAAAGCATGCGATGAATTTCAGCCCCTGACACACCTTCAGACCAGGGGAATCGAATCACTGATCTCTGTTCTTCCTTGGTGCACACTGCCAGCGGAGAGGCCATCTTTACTCTGTAACACAAAAAAGAAAAACGGAGCGATTAACATCAAACCTCGGTTACGTAACCACAAGAGTACCACCTTTTAGCACTCGAGTGCTGAAGTCTGTGCGGCCAGCCTAAATGAACTTATGGCGAAAGTGCGGAAAATTTTTGACTTTCCCTAGTATATATATATATATATATATATATATATATATATATATATATATATTTATATATATACTGTATATATATATATATATATATATATATATATATATATATATATATATATATATATGTATATATATATATATATATATATATATATATATATATATATATATATATATATATATATATTGTTACATAGCCTATGATTTCATCATCCTTTGTGTAATTTTAACGCACAGTATACTGCATGTTTGATCACGAGCGTGTTCTGCCTCAGTCCCCCCCTTCTACCGTTATAGTAGAGTAAGTCATCCTTTCTGTTGTTCAGAGCGGGATTGTCAACTCTTTGTCCCCATGGCTTCATTTGTGCGTCCTTCTTGCAAGTTGTATCAAGCTCTGCCGGCCCCTATATAATGAGCTCAGTCTCTGCATTATTGCCACTTAGATCTGCTCCTCATTTTGTTCACATCTCTGTCCTCCCCTGTACAGTTATTATTGAGTGCTCAGGAAGTCTCCAACCATCTAGCAGCTGTGTAATTTGAGTATAAGTGTTGTTGCATTTTGTTCTTGTACTGTATAGCATAAGTTTAATTTGTAGGCCTAGTGAAGTTTTTGTAATTCATGTAGGGATCTTTATGTCCATCATCATTAATAATAGTTTGTATAGGTAATAATTTATCTTGCATTAACTGAGCATTACCCAGTGTATTTTCATTTTATCAGGGCTGACTTAGATAAATTTACTCTTGCTAATTTCGTGTTAATAGAGGCTATTGCAGTTAACCATATATTTAACCTGTTTTTTGCCATTACATTATCCTTATGAGTCCTGAATCTTTTGTTGTTAGTTTGAGCATTAAACTTTAACTTGTAATTTTACCTAACTCTTTTGTTTTGAACCTGGAACTTTACGGGACAGTAGTGATTTTTTAGTATTCTCACTTAAAGTGTACATTATCTTTCTCTGTTCCGTAACATAAATTTGGCGACCTCTCATCAGGATATTCAGGATATTATCATAAGGATATTGCTCGATATTTTGTGACTGTGATTTATTCATGATGTCTGCTATTACTACACTTGATGAAGCCAAAGATTTTTTGTCAAATGTGCAAACAGTGTGTGATGTAGAAAACAGAACAAAGAATGAACTTAACCTTGTTGCTCAACAATTGGGAATTGCTGTTCGCTCTCATCATTCTAAAGATCAAATTGTTGACATGATTAATGAAAGCTTGTTTAATGTAACTCCTCCAAATGAGCGAACACAGATTGAATTAGCTAAGTTACGGCTAACCCTGCAGGAGGCTCAGGCTAAGGAGGCGGAGTCTTGTGTTAACCCGCCCCGTCCGGACCACTTTTTGACCACAGGTACCCCCCAATCCCGACCATTTTTCGACACTTTTTTTTTTTTTGCTAAAACTTTCGTTTTTGGTGAGAAACATCGAAAATTCATAGAGAAATCGCTCACCTGAGGTTTAAAATACTCATTACAGGTAGGAGAGCCTCCTTACCTTACTGGGTTTTCTATCAGGCTGGCACCAAAGAAAACGAGTTCTATGGGAGGATAACTATTTCACACCACTCATAAACGGTATTTATTTATTTACTGTTACGAATTTATATGTAGTACAAGAGTATATTGGTTTTCAAGCAGTAATATAGGCATTATAAGCATTGTTTCACTCACTAATACCTGACCTTTTTTTGCCACATTACCTGATCATCATTTCTAACTGTTTCTTCCTCTAATGCTATGTAAAGTTTGTCCTCCACATTGTCATTGATTGGGGAATCACTCTGGCCCTAAATTTCGTACCGTGGCATGACATGGCTTTACTGGCCAGGTCACTGATAACAGGTGAATTGCTGAGACAATGGCATGCAGGGGGGGGGAGGAGGTCATGCTGGGTAAGGCATTGTCTCTGCCTGGCATCTTGTTGAGGAAGGTGTCACGTGTATACGTACCAAAAATGAATCACGAAAATTGAAAATTGTGGAAATTATGAACCTTGCAATTGCAGGATGTTGAAGTACGTCCCCGGGATTAGCTGTGACAAAACGTGCGGACGTGGAAGTACGTCCCAGGGACGCCGTGGGTTAAGGAGGCTGAATTTCAAGCAAATGCTAAGGAGGCTGAATTTCAGGCTCGGATTCAGGAGGCACAGATACACGCACAAGTTGAACTTGCCAGGATTCAGGCAGACCATGAGTATCGCATGAAACAATGTGGAACTGGATCATCTAGCTCTGATGATTTTGATGTGGCTAAAAATGTTAAACTTGTCCCTCCTTTTAATGAATCTGATTTAACAAAGTATTTTCAGTTGTTTGAGAGGGTAGCTACAGGTTTTAATTGGCCCAAAAAGTATTGGCCAGTACTCCTTCAAACTGTTCTCACCGGTAAAGCTCAAGTAACTTATGCATCTTTGCCTCAGGATCAATCTGATAATTATGATGTAGTTAAGAGCTTGATTCTTAAGACCTATGAACTTGTTCCTGAAGCTTATAGAGTAAAATTTAGGACAACTTACAAGCAAGATAAGCAATCCCATGTTGAGTATGCAAAAATCAAAGAAGATCTGTTAGAGCAGTGGTTAAATTCTGAGAATGTGGATTCTGATTTTGGTAAATTTAAGCAGATGATTTTGCTGGAGGACTTCAAGATGTGTATTTATAAAGATGTAAGCCTATATCTTGATGAGAGAATAATAGATAATTTGTCTGATGCTGCAGTTTTAGCTGATGAATATGTTCTCACTCACAAGAGATATTATAAAGAAAAAGGGAAAGCTGAGAGTAAGTACGTTGCCTCTACTCAGAGTACAGGTAACAGGAAAGAGAATAAAGATGATGTTTCTCAGGAAGTAAATACCAGCTTCACCTCTAGATTTCAGAAAAGTAAATGTACTTATTGTAGTAAGCTTGGTCATACTACGGAGAAATGTTTCAGGAGACAGCGTGATGTGAACAAAAAGGAGTCTTTAAATATTCAGTCAATTGGTCTAGTGTCCACTCTTGAGAGTTCCCAGAATTCTTTAACTGAGCTAACTGAACCTGCTTTGAGGGGTAAATTAAATTCTCATGATGGAGCTCCTCTTTTGAGCAGTAACGTGGGTGACACTCTCAAGAGTTCATGTGCTAATTTCCTGTTTGATGGTTTTGTCAGTCCTCTGGACAGTAATGACAGGAAATCAGTTAAAATATATCGTGATACAGGTGCTTGCCAATCCCTTATCCTGACCAGTGTTCTAGGCTCTAATGTTAATTCCTCTGATGAAACTGTAATCTCACAAGGTGTAGGGAATAATTACTTCTCTGTCCCTCTGTGCAGAGTGAATTTAGAGTCTGGTTTTGTTAATGGTTCCGTTATGGTTGGGTTGGTAGAGACACTCCCAATGTCAGGTGTAACTTTCTTACTTGGAAATGATATTAGTGGAAGTCAAGTGTGTCCAGCTCCTCAGTTGTCTAGTGAGCCAGTGGCTGCGTCCCAGGGTTGTGATGTCCCTGATGTGTTCCCTGCATGCGCTGTCACTAGGGCTAAGTCTAAAGTTACTGGTGATTTAGAGGATAATGATGATGATGTTATCCTAGCTGACACTTTTCTTGCTAATTTGGACCACTCACCAGATGAGGCAGTACCCCGTAGTGTTGATAATTTGTCTCGTCAAGAGGTGGTTGAGTTCCAGGTTGCTGACCCTGAGTTGAAAGGTCTAGCTAACTCTGCTTGCAGTGAGGAAGAGTCAGCTGGTGCTTCTACTTGTTATTATATAAAGTCAGGAGTACTTATGAGGAACTGGAGACCCCCAACAGCATCAGCCGACTGTGAATGGGAGGTTGTACATCAAGTTGTCATCCCTCGTGTTTGTAGGCAGGATATCATTAGAGTGGCTCATGATTCCAGTTTGGCAGGACACCTTGGAGTGAGGAAGACTGTGGCACGCATTTTGAAACACTTCTACCGGCCAGGGATCTTCAGGGATGTTTCCTGGTATTGTAAGTCTTGTCACACCTGTCAAGTTGTGGGGAAGTGTAATCAGACCGAAAAGGTTGCACCTCTAGTTCCCATTCCTCCTTTTGAGGCGCCTTTCACCCGTGTGTTGGTGGATATTGTGGGCCCTCTTCCTAAGACTACTTCAGGATTTTCTTATGTGTTGACCCTGATTGATATGGCTACTCGTTATCCTGAAGCCATTCCACTTAGAAATATCTCGGCAAAGAACGTGATTAAGGAAATGCTAGGGTTCTTCACAAAGTTTGGTCTGCCCAAGGAGGTACAGTCAGACCGGGGAAGTAATTTCATGTCAAATGTTTTCAAGCAGTCTCTGAAAGAGTTGGGCATCACCCAGATCACGTCTTCAGCTTACCATCCCCAGACCCAAGAAGCGTTGGAGAGATATCATCAAACACTCAAATCGATGCTCAAGAAATACTGTTTGGAACATCAGAAAGACTGGGACAAAGGTCTTCCATTCGTTGTGTTTGCCGCAAGAGAATCTCCAAATGAATCACTGGGCTTCTCACCTTTCGAACTACTGTTTGGCCATTAAGTAAGAGGACCCCTTAAGTTACTCAAGGAATGCTGGCTGTCGGAGGAAGATGACGTCAACCTGCTGGAGTATGTGATGAAGTTCAAAGAACGGCTATCCACTGCTTTACAGCTGGCGAGAGAGAATTTAGGAGCTGCTCAGGAGAAGATGAAGACTTGGTATGATAAGAAGTCCAGGTTACGCCACTTTCAGCCAGGAGATCAGGTTTTGATTCTGCTACCAGTTTATGGGCAACCTCTTCAAGCCAAGTTTAGTGGTCCTTATTTCGTGGAGAAGAAACTTAGTGATGTCAACTATGTCATCGCCACACCAGATCGTAGAAATAACAAGCAACTTTGTCACATCAACATGCTAAAGTTATATCACAGGCAAGACGAAAATAATTCAGTCTGCACTGTAGCTGTTCCACCCGAGTCTGCAAGTGAAGTTCTCCCATGCAGCATGAGCCTGAGTGATAGTTTGGGGATGAATCCTGATATCATGAATGATCTCCAGACTAAGCTTTCTCATCTACCTCCCGAGGAAAGGCAGGAGTTTTCGGCATTACTGCAGGAGTACCCGCAAGTGTTCCGTGCTACTCCAGGAAAAACCACTGTGTTGATGCATGATGTCGATGTTGGAGACGCAAAGCCAATTAAACTGCCTCCTTACCGTGTGAACCCAGTGAAAGTTCCTCTCATCCAGAAGGAGCTTGGCTACCTGTTGGACCACAAGATGATTCAGCCCTGTCAGAGCGAGTGGAGTTCTCCTGTCACTCTAGTCCCTAAGCCAGGTGGGTCACAGCGGCTTTGCATTGACTACAGACGTGTTAATCAGATAACCAAAACAGACACTTACCCTCTCCCTCGTGTGGAAGATTGCATAGACAAGTTCGGAAAGGCTAGGTACATAAGTAAGTTTGATTTGTTAAAGGGATACTGGCAAGTACCTATGACTGAACGTGCTAGGGAGATTTCATGTTTTGTAACACTAGGAAAGACTTTTGCATATTCCGTAATGCCATATGGTATGAAGAATGCACCAGCCACTTTTCAGAAGCTCATGAATGTTGTAACAGAGGGTTTGGCAGGGTGTGTTGTTTATATTGATGATGTATTAATCTTCAGTGACAACTGGAAAGATCACCTATGCCATGTTAGTAAATTTCTTGAGCGTTTGGTTCAGGCTAATCTTGTAGCTAATTTATCAAAGTGTGAGTTTGGTCAAGCTAAAGTTCAGTACCTTGGGTACGTAATTGCTGATGGACATGTTGCACCACCAGGAGCTAAGGTTCAGGTTATAAGTGATCTTCCCAGACCTAAAAGTAGGAAAGAGCTACAAAGATTTTTGGGAATGGTAGGTTATTACAGGAGATTTGTTCTTAACTTTTCTATTCTTGTATCACCACTTACAGACCTACTGAAAAAGGGAGTTAAATTTGTCTGGACCGATAACTGTGAATCCTCTTTCAACAAACTTAAAGCTATTCTATTGAGTCAGCCAGTGCTTGCTACTTCAAATTTTGCTAAGCCTTTTGAGATGGCTGTTGATGCAAGTGATACAGGAGCTGGGGCTGTTTTGCTGCAAGAGGAGGATCAGGGTATTGAACACCCTGTATCTTATTACAGTAAGAAGTTCACTCCACCTCAAAAGAACTACTCAACTATTGAGAAAGAGCTTTTGGCCTTGATTTTGGGTTTATAGCATTTTTCATTTTATTTGTGTTCCGGTTTTGACCCCATAGTCATTTATACCGATCATAACCCACTGAAATTCCTTAGTAAGTTTAAAGATAAAAATCGGAGATTGACAAGATGGAGTCTACTTCTTCAGGAGTATTCATTAGACATACAACATGTCAAGGGGAAAGAAAATGTTATTGCAGATTGCTTATCTAGACTTTAGACAGATTGTTTTAGAGTAATAAGAAATTTCCTTTGTAAATTTCTTTTTCTTTGTGGGGAGGTGTTACATAGCCTATGATTTCACCATCCTTTGTGTAATTTTAACGCACTGTATGCTGCATGTTTGATCACGAGCGTGTTCTGCCTCAGTCCCCCCCTTCTACCATTATAGTAGAGTAAGTCGTCCTTTCTGTTGTTCAGAGCGGGATTGTCAACTCTTTGTCCCCATGGCTTCATTTGCGCGTCCTTCTTGCAAGTTGTATCAAGCTCTGCCGGCCCCTATATAATGAGCTCAGTCTCTGCATTATTGCCACTTAGATCTGCTCCTCATTTTGTTCACATCTCTGTCCTCCCCTGTACAGTTATTATTGAGTGCTCAGGAAGTCTCCAACCATCTAGCAGCTGTGTAATTTGAGTATAAGTGTTGTTGCATTTTGTGTCTTGTACTGTATAGCATAAGTTTAATTTGTAGGCCTAGTGAAGTTTTTGTAATTCATGTAAGGATCTTTATGTCCATCATCATTAATGATAGTTTGTATCTGTAATAATTTATCTTGCATTAACTGAGCATTACCCAGTGTATTTTCATTTTATCAGGGCTGACTTAGATAAATTTACTCTTGCTAATTTCGTGTTAATAGAGGCTATTGCAGTTAACCATATATTTAACCTGTTTTTTGCCATTACATTATTCTTATGAGTCCTGAATGTTTTGTTGTTAGTTTGAGCATTAAACTTTAACTTGTAATTTTACCTAACTCTTTTGTTTTGAACCTGGAACTTTACGGGACAGTAGTGATTTTTTAGTATTCTCACTTAAAGTGTACATTATCTTTCTCTGTTCCGTAACAATATATATATATATATATATATATATATATATATATATATATATATATATATATATATATATATATATATATATATATATATATGAGAAAAAAAAACGAAACCGCATTTTTCCCTCAGAGTTTCTAACAACTTCATTACGATGACGTTTTTTGATATTTCGTTCTGGTAGTTACCACAATATTTCATTTACATGGCGAAAACCTCCTAATTGTACAAGGGTTAATGAACGTTGTCTTTAACTCTCCAAATCGAAAAGTCTATCCTAAACTGAAAGAAATCTCTGGGAAATAAGAAGAATAAGGTTAATATGACGTCCTCATAGTGTTTTTAATCCTACTGCTGCTTTTCACCTGATATAGGTATTACATTCAAGCGAGCACGAAGCCGTCTTGTCTAGGTGAGGAGAATGCTAACAGTTACGCCCTCAGTGGTTCTGGTGAGGGACTCCTTCCCTTGGTGACACAGGCATCACTTACAATCTCCATGAAGGGGAATGGAAAAGTACCGCTCTTCCCTCCTGATCCCCCATAAGGATGATGGTGGAGCAATTTCAGCCTGCAGTCCGTTGGGTTCACATTCATACGAACCTGGGGCTACAAATACCACTAACCCCTTATTTAGGAGTTTTCTTCTTTTAGGCCAAAACTGAATAAAATCATTTACAGGAAAAGAGAGAGAGAGAGAGAGAGAGAGAGAGAGTAATAACAATGAAATAATACCATTTGGCGGTAGCAAAGAAAAAGTAAAATAATTCAACCTCGTATTAAAATAAGAATCATTAGAATGTGTTGAAAGCTACATAACCCTTGGGAAGGCATTCATACATTTCCAGGTCATGACAACAAAATGAGGAAGTGAAGGAGCGTTGTGATGTGGATGATATTGTGATAGAAAGCGTTAGGAGAAATACACTGGGTGGTTTGGCCATGTGGAGAGGAAGGAGAGCGAGAGACTGACGAGGAGAGTGTATGTGAGTGAGGTGGAGGGGGGGGAGAGGGAGGGGAAGGATGAGGATGAGATAGAAGAATGGAGTGGAGAGGTATATGAGAAAGGGGGTGAGCTGGGAGCAAGTCAGTGAAGTGGCATTGGTTAGAGCAACATAGAGGCGATTTGTTTGTGGCCACCTCTTACGGGATTGAGGCGTCTGGCAATAGACAGACAGATAGACAACGAAATCAAGTGAAGAAGAAAACCTGGATAGAGAGTCTTCCTTCAGACCAGGTGACCACATGAAGGATAAGTAATTGCCTTTATATATATCACTGTATCCTTTCTATCCTGTCACTTGAACCAGAAACGTGGAGTCTAACAAAATCCTTTGAACTTAAGCTTAGGAGTACTCGGAGAAGAATGAAAAAGGAGCACATGAAAACATAACAGAGCTTCTAGATTAAGGAATACATGTAAACAAGTGTAATCAATTCAGTAAAAGGAAATGGGGGAGAGCAGGTCATGTCCTATATAAAGATATATATATATATAACAGATGATTAACCAGGGTGAAAGACTAGCAACCTGGAGACGGAAGGAGAGGATGAGGCAGAGTAGGAGCAAGATGTAGAAATGATATTCGGAGATGTGACGGGAATGGATGGAAGAGACTAACAATCAGTAAGTCACAGTGGAAAAAAATGGGAGAGGTCCTCGTCGTAGTGGACCGACCGAGGCTGATTATGATGATCATTTCACGACTTTATTAAGCTCCGAAAACACTAATTGAACTGGACAGGTTAAATAATCGCTAGTAATCCTTAAACTACAAAAGGTTCATCCTTGGTTGAATATAATGGTATGATAGTAGCTAAACAAATCCCATCAATATCATACTGATGGCGTTTAACTGCGTATACGATTGCATATTAATACTTTCATTTTCGTACAGTTACCAAACAATTCACAGCCATAATAGGGCGGAGTCGTATGTGACAAAACACCTGCCTCGCTACCTCTCTCTCTCTCTCTCTCTCTCTCTGTAGGACTACATAATAGATATATAGATAAATAGATAGATAGAAGCAGGAAGTCAGATGATGAGAAGGTGTTGTGTCTGCGAGAATCGAGCAGTGCTAAACATGGTTACACACTCTTAACACTGAGGAAAGCTGACGACAGCGGCCAGTAAGGAGATGATGCAGTTAGCTGTCAGCAGTCCTCTCGTGAACAAAGACCTAGTCCATCCACGAAGAACACACGTAACACACCCCTGCTACACCAGAATTTAGGAAAGAGAGCTCAGACGGAGATTAGCCACCGAACAGGCAAGAGAGCAGTAGACAGGCCTCAGAGGAGACAGGTGACGGGAGAAGGGCTTGGCAATTTGAGAGAGAGACAGATAGCGAGACAGGGAGGTAGCTACCCGGGACTTATACTCGTTCCGTGTGAGAGACTTGTTAATATTTCCAAGACAAATAAAAATAGTCCCATACTATTCTTTACCTCTCCTGTTACTACATGACATTTGGTAGCAGCGAACGTATACGAACCTCGTCTACGAATCAACATTAAATTCCTACAAAATATCAAGATTGAAAACAAGAATATCTCTCTCAACCAACAACATAACTAGCTCCTGACGCTTCTCTCCATCCAGCCCCCTCCGTCTCCCAGATCATCATGCTGATGCAGAGGTCAAGAGATCACACGACGCCTTGCAAGTAGCTTAACGACAAACCAGCAAATCTACGGACATCGTCTCCGAATTAAAAGCAAATTTCTACAAAAGCAACCGAGACTCTACAAGATTAGCTTCAGTTCTACAGTGAATCACTAAAAAATCTATAATCTTCACGTAACTTCAAGCAGCAACAAGAAGAATATAAAACAAAGCAAGTAAAGAAGAGGAAAAAGGACCACAAATACCTCGAGGATGAACAACAAAACAAACGAAGAGTGAGACACAACTCATAACCACCACTCCCTCCCGCCTGCTGACCCAGAGGTCAATACACACAGCAAAACACCAACTCCATATTTACAACTCATCTTACTCACTCGTCTTCACTCAAGTTACTCATCGCTACTCATTCACTCACCACAGCTACCAGTGTGGGAAGCCGACGTCACCCTGTGCTGAGACGACAACACGTTAATCAACCCGCGAAGGACAACGCTATCACCACGTGCAACACCACTCACACCATTTCCACCACGGTAAAAATGAGTGAGTTACATAGTTACTTCATTCATACAATACACAGTGATAGACAATAAGCTTCTGCACAAACATATAAAACGTGCTGTATAGTTACTGCTTAAATATACATACTTACTTCAGTTATCAGCATAACTCAAACATTAAATAATCACCAACAATAAATATAACATTTATTTACTACAAACGAGTGTTACCATTTATACCTACATAAAATACGTGTTACATACATACAGCTATACATTATTACATCTACAAGTGATAAAGAAAATATACCATCACAGTTACTCAGTGAGCGATTAAAAGAACTGTATTAAACATTTATTAATTAAAGCTACCTAGTGGAAACAGACAAATTAAGTTACAAGGTAAACTAAAGAAAAAAAATGGCCAACACAAATGCCGTTAGCAAGAGTGAACATCTTCAACACAATCGTGAAGACAATGATTTCCACACAGTGCTGACACACATATTACCCACGATAGGTACAGGTGAACAATTGGTCAGTGTGTATAGTTAATACTGTATATAGTGTATATATTTTTTATATAAAATAACAAAATATGGGACTATATAATATCATTTTCAATAATATCTGTGCAATATAAACTAAACTTTAACAAAGTATCTCAAGGATATTAGCCAGTAATTGTGCAACCATGAACAACATGGAAAAAAGCGTACAAAAGCGAAGAAAAACAAACTATAGAAAATCAATACATACAAAAAAAAAAAAGAAAAAAAAATGAAAGAAAGAAAGAAAGAAAAAGTAAGACAGAAAAAAGAGAAATAGAGTAATATCACATAACAACCAAATGAAAATAAGTGTAAGTGTTACTACATATGCCAAAATACCACATAAACTACAAACAACAAAGCAAATTGTTGTCTCCACATACAAGTGGCACGACACATCATCACTATCATCGATCGCAGCATATGTTAGGACTGCAGTTATTACAATTATGTAACTCCATATTATAATTATGTAACAGTTGCATTAACAAGATGTAACTTTAATGTAACTTTAACTACAATTATGTAACTACAAACAATATGTACCATTTATGTAAGTTACATTAACAAGATGTAACTTTTATGTAACTTTAAGTACAATTATGTAACTACAAACAATATGTACCATTATGTAACAGTTGCATTAACAAGATGTAACTTTTATGTAACTTTAACTACAATTATAAGGCCAAGACACTTATGTAATAGTTGCATTAACAAAATGTAACTACAATTATAAGGCCAACACAATTATGCATTAACACAATATAAGTCATACAATTATAGCACAATTCTGTATTACCAGTATCATCATACAAGTTAGGTGAAGTATTAGACATTACTAAAGTGATAACTCAATATGTAATGTATAACCTAGCAATATTACCATTGCACAATTATATGCGTACGTCTGTTGTACATGCACGTCATACAAAGTGTTATACAACAACCATTGCATTTATTCAAATATGTATACAACTTATTTAAAATGTAATATTACTGAATAATCACTATTTACTATGAATAATATAAGTATACAATATTCATACAATTATGTTACTTTACAATATTATGTATTTCACTTAATTAGCTTATAAGTTCATTATAATCTGTATGTAGTATGTATTAATATATTATGACTATTAAATATCGATGGTACGCCATTTTCGCGCGACCGAGCAGATGTAGGACTACATAATAGATAGATAGATAAATAGATAAATAGAAGCAGGAAGTCAGATGATGAGAAGGTGTTGTGTCTGCGAGAATCGAGCAGTGCTAAACATGCTTACACACTCTTAACACTGAGGAAAGCTGACGACAGCGGCCAGTAAGGAGATGATGCAGTTAGCTGTCAGCAGTCCTCTCGTGAACAAAGACCTAGTCCATCCACGAGGAACACACGTGACACACCCCTGCTACACCAGAATTTAGGAAAGAGAGCTCAGACGGAGATTAGCCACCGAACAGGCAAGAGAGCAGTAGACAGGCCTCAGAGGAGACAGGTGACGGGAGAAGGGCTTGGCAATTTGAGAGAGAGACAGATAGCGAGACAGGGAGGTAGCTACCCGGGACTTATACTCGTTCCGTGTGAGAGACTTGTTAATATTTCCAAGACAAATAAAAATAGTCCCATACTATTCTTTACCTCTCCTGTTACTACATGACATCTCTCTCTCTCTCTCTCTCTCTCTCTCTCTCTCTCTCTCTCTCTCTCTCTGTATATACCCATGTATATATTGTACTTACATAGACAGATAGATTGATTGATATAGATATAGATATAGAGATGTATTGCCAAATTCACCCGCCTCGTGTAAAGTGAATAACTTCAGGTAATAATTTACGGCTGTAGAGACAAACTTAGGCCTATCATATGAATTGGTTAACCCCTTCTTTTTTGTGCTACCAGTAGATTATATCCAGATTTATAAATCTCGTTAGTAGAGACGGTTAAATGAAGGCTGTATCTAATGCCTACAAGTCGAAGAGTTCCTTCTAAACAAAATAAATCCCTCTAATAGTGACAAGAACAAAACGGAAAATATAAGGTGGCTCATGCATTCTATAACACTTTTCCACTTCCCATGGTGATTTCTCCTGTGTGTTGCTTGTAGTGGAGTGGTACTTGTGGAAAGCACTGCATGTCATCTAAGAGAAATAAGATCCTTCTCTGAATACTTCTCGTGGTTGAGAGTGGACTAGGAAAGTATCAACGTGAGCGAGACAAGCGGTGACATGAGTGAGACCATGGGAGGTCACTAACGGAGGAAGTAGCAGAGGGAATGGGGAATAGTCAGTGACAAGGCAGAAGGGTCAGTGAAGAAGAGGGAAGATTAAACGAAGAATGAAAAATGGTCAGCCAAAGATAAGGAAAGGTTAATGAAGAACTGGGGAAGTGTCAATGAAGAACTGGAGATGAGTCAATGAAGAAGTGGAAAAAGGTCAACGTGGGATAAATTCATTCGTGATATGGGTGATATAAGACTGGGTGAATAGAAAGTATACCAGCAAGAAATGAGAGTGGGATGAGGTTAACGCAGGTCAGACGAACTGGTGAAATGTGAGAGGTTAGGCAAGGTCGGCAACAGAGGGGAGACGACATCCCCTGGGAGACCTGGCAAGACGCAATCCCCCTACTAGGGTGAGACATATTTAAAGCCTTCTGTTGAAAGGGAATTCCCCCACCTCGAATGAAGTGAACCAGGATAGGAGGGGGGAGGGGGAAGAGGAGAAGGCAAGGCGGGAAAGAGAGAGGAGGAGATGGGGAGGGGTGGGGAGGACCAATGCAAGGGTTATTGGAAGGGTGAGGGAAACAGGCTGGCGAACCGTGAACATAGTCGTACTGCAACTTCCTTCACTACGAAGACTTGCTTCTCCAATTTAGTTTTGGTATCTCTAAACAAGAATTATATACGACTCAAAAGATGTCTCGTACTGCTGAGATCAAATATTGCCTTCATTAACCCCTTCGCTGCCAACGGTTTCACCCAAGCTGAAGAAAGATGTCAGTTGATATAACTCACTGACAAAAAAGTATTCTCGTGCTCAAGGTGTTAAGTGAAAGACCGAGATGAACTAAGGTCTGTGTAATAATAACGTAACAATGATATAATCTGAGAAAGGTGTCGGGGAATTACTTTAGCCAATGGGAATGATTCATAATCCTAACGAAGGTGTCAGGATGCAGTTGATGCATTTAAACTTAAACTTTTTAAAGCCTTTCAGTAAACCGTTACGGTACGTCTTTTGTATAACTTTCTGGTTATCGTCGGAAGATTTGTAAAACGTAGGACTAATCTTTAAGCTATGTGTGTGTGTGTGTGTGTGTGTGTGTGTGTGTGTGTATTTCCCGGACCCCGCTTACAGCAGGGGTCACCCCACTACAACATTATTCTCTGAGTAACCTGGAGAGATTGGAGCCCCCAGGGTGGCTACAGCAATCTTACCTGTGTCTAACTGAATACTAGGTCATATAATTGTTTCCCAGGGACCAAAGCCATATTCACAAAGATTTTTCAGGTGAAATTCTTAAAAATACCTTAAGCTAATTTATGAATATAAATTCATATTTATACAGTTATTTTTTTAGGCTCGTCGCAGGCCCTTTATTCATTTTTTGGCCAAGAGCTCCCAAGGGACCGGTAATAAACAGCTTAACTGTGCTTGTTACCATAACTTGATCTATGATTACTATCTCTCCACCTTGAAGGGTGAGTTGTAACAACAGATTAACACTGGGGTATAATACTAGTCACAAAATATTGGTAAGGAACAGATACATTGTCGTAATATCGTTTCTTTTCTGTCACTCAGACACATAAAATAAACAGGAGAAGGACAAAAAACTGGGTAATTTTAAAGTGAAAAACTAGAGTAGTGATTTTTTTTTTTACTCTCCGAAAAACGATTACTTTGTTTTTATATCTATCTATCTATCTCTTATCTAGATAGACAGATAGACAGAATGATAGATAGATAACTTTCGGATATGATAGATGGGCGAATTCCATGCAAAAAATCAACATGGGTCCAAACCTCAACAGTGACGGAACTACAGTTACTAAATACCTAATGGGCGAAATAATTATGAAGGAGACCATTTTCGCCCAAAATGTCATCAATAATTGTAGCTCCGCAACGGTTGAGATTTGGAAAGATGTTCATATAACAATTTTTGCATAAAATTGCCACCCATTACGGGATTAAGGCGTCTGGCAAAGCAGATAGATAGAATTCCCACAAGTATCAAGTCCCAAGGTTTTATATATACGTATATAGATAGATAGATAGATAGATATAGATAGATAGATAGACAGATAGATAGATATAGATATAGATAAATAGATAGAGATATAGATAGATAGATTGACTGATTGATATAGATATAGAAAGATAGATGTGTGCGTGTGTGTAGATCGATAGATAGATAGATAGATAGATTCTAACACATTATCCTTTGTCCTATTGGTCTGAGTATTGTTAATATCCTACATTAGGGAATATAAATTCACTGTTTTGAAGCTTCGTTGAAATAGCTAAATCCAGGGAACTAACTAAATATGGAGCCTCGTGGTGTTCTGCACATAAGCTCACTGGAGAAATAGCCGCACAACAGGGATGAGTTCACATTTGGCTCTCGACCTATGCATCTCTTAACTGTCTTGGGTTTATTAAGGAAAACGGTGGTATCATACTCTTTCTTCCGGCCTTTATTTTAAGTAGCTGTGAAATCTATTTGGGTATATCTGACATTCAGTGGTAGGTGGGGGCGCTCACCATCCATTCACTCGATGTAGTGCTGCTCTCAGGTGTCTGCCCTTTCCTCTCCTCCATCCCCCTTTCCTTCCATCCTCTTCTGTCTTTCTTTCTTTCATTCTTTCCTTGTCCTTCTGCCTACGGATGACTTTACACTCAGTCTTCTGTACTTCTTTCCTTCATTCTTTCCTCTTCCATCTGCCTATGGGTGATTCTACACTGAGTGACAAGTCAAATGGTTTCCTGTACTCCAGGAAACCATTTGATATGCGGGTTGGTAATCATATAACTAAATTTTGGCACCTAGTGGTTTAGTGGGTAATTACTGTGCTCCAATCGGTTGAGCCGGTGAAGATTTATATCCAAAGGGTAGTTGGGGTTTACTGCTCACGTAATGCCACTTAGGGATGAGTGAGGCTGGTCACTCTCATCCAAAATGTCAGGACCAACTTGCCTTGCCCCGGGCTCTTACGCTCCTCATGTGGCAAAGTAGGATTGGATGATGAATGAATGAAAATGGTCATATCAAAGTTTCGTTCCCTTTTATAGCTTCTGTTCACTGATACTTGATATTTAATATAGTTGTTGTAATGTTACTGAGATGATTTCAGTAGTGTCTGTTTTTTTATGGTTCAGTTGTGTATTGGGATTTCTGGTGTTAAAAAATCAAATGCCCTGTGTTTAAGTTTTATTACACCCTAACCTTGTATTATGCTTACATACCTCAGTTATACTTTACCTTTATTGATCTTAGAGAATTTCCTGATCTCTGGAACTAGTTACAACTTAGTTGGGTAACACAAATGGTGCCCAGACCCGGGAAACAATATGATTCGCTTTTACTGATACAGTACCTACACAGTAGTGAATAGTAAGATTAAGTTAATGCTTGCTGCCGACTGGCAGTAAAGTGTGTGCTCATCTATTACCCTGTCATTACAGTTCTGTATGAGACTTCCTATGAAGTTATGTCCCTGTATTAACCTACAGTAAGCTACCTTTAGTGAATTCCTCCTTAATCCTTTCTTCATCGTTCCTACATTGGAGCAACCGTAGTAATTGCTGGCCTCTTACTTTATGCTTATCTAGTTGAAAAAGGCACACCCACTCAACAAATTTTTATCACCTGTGTCAAATCTTTGCTTTCGTATCTACCGTAGGTTAAGAAGCACTCATCATTCATCTCACTCTTTACGAATTTACCTAACTGACTTGGCCTCGGCATTTGTTACAATGTCCGACTTTGATGTGCATGAGTTTGTACAGGACCCAACCCTCGACAAATTCTTAGAGAATCTCCAAGGTAGGCTGACTGGAAAACTATAGCTAAGAATTTCAGGTAGAAATTACACTAAGCACGAAGAAGCATGAAATCAACACACAAGTAATAAAGAAATCAGTTGCATTAGATGGTCTTCCTGAAGGAGCAATAGGTGATTTAAGTACAGAGATTTCTAACACATAACGAGAACAAAAATCAGTAGGTGACTTAAGTACAGAGACTCTTAAACGTAATACAGAACGAGAACAAGAGCGAGAATTTCGGCAACAAAAACTAAAATTGGATAGTGGACTGGAGCAAGCAAAATTCAGAAAAAGGAATCTCACATCTATAGCTCTCTAATTCTCAGCCTTACGGATTTTTTGCAACAAAGGTTAGTCGAATTTGCTCTTGTTTATGTAGAAAAGATCCCGAAAATTTTCTTCAGGCAGTTTGAAAAAGCTGCCACAACACTTGCTTGGCCTAAAGAATATTGGACTATCTTGCTTCAGACTGTACTGACTGGTAAGGCAGCTCATGCTTATACAAAACTCTCGGTTGATGACTCGAAACACTAACTTGGTCAGACAAGTTGTTAATGACGGCATATGAGCTCACTGTAGAAGGATGCAGGCAGGAGTTCAAAAATATGACAGGCTACTGGTATCACTTATGTTGAGTTTACCAATTTCAAGCAGGGAGCTTTTCATAAATGGTTGAGTGCCAGCCAGATAGACAGATTTGACAAGCAGAAGAAATTTGGTCTTGGAAGAATAAGAAAAAAAAATCGCAAGAATTAAAGCAACGTATGAAGGATAGGGAAATTACACAGCTTCAAAAGGCTGATGTTAAGGCTGATTACCATGTAAAAGTTTTAAGAGATTTAAAGTTTGCATCTAGGATTTCTCACAAAAGCTCAGGATGGCATGGTTCCTAAATACCCTATAAGTTCACCCACTTCTGGAAGTAACACTAAGTCTGAAGAGGTTTGTTCATACTGTAAGGAGTATGGGCACAAACTTATGGCATGCCCTAACGAGCGTTGTCGTCAGTCCGTAAAATTTGACCCCTCATTCAAACCAAAGTGAACACAAATAAGGCCACAACTAAGTATTCAAATGAGGCTTATGACTCAAAGGGTAGTAACAGTCAGTGTGAAGAAATGCCTGTACATAGTTTTGCCCCTGGAGGAAGTATTACTGTCGATCCAATTCGCGGATTTAAATTTTCAGGTAAGTTTTCCTCAACAAAGATGATCAGAAGATACCCAGACACTGGATGTGCTCAAAATGTGTTGGTAAGCAGTGTGATTCCAGGAGTTGAAAACTTCGGTAATGGAGAGCATGTAAAGACTGGTCAGGATACCATAATGTATTACTGGCTCAAATAAATCTTGAATATGATTTTGTGACATGTCCAGTCATTGTTGCAGTTAGCGAGCAAACCTCTTCTGTGACAGGAGATCATTTGCAGTTGGGTAACGATCTTGCTGAAGCCCCTGTTGTTCCTGATCCTGTAGCGGTAAGTAAACCTACATCAGTCAGTCCTTTCTTAGAACAAAAGAATATACCAGTTTCCTTCAAGCTGTGCTGAAACAACCCAGTCCCTGGCCAAGCATACTTTAACTGAACCTGCTGTAGATTTCAGCGATTCTCCACCAAATGAAAATTACAATAACTTTCCCATCAGTATGGAGAACTTAGTGGCAGCTACGAGAAATGACCCAACTCTTGGTAAACTGATGGACAAAGCTAGAGAGAGAAGTGCTGATAACATTAGCACTTTATTTAACTTTCAGGATAGAGTTCTGATGAGGAATTATAGGCCCTTAGGTGCTGTGTTAGTGAATTGGACATTAACAAAGCAAATTGGGGTTCCATTTTGCATTTAGACAGAATTATTTCACATGCACATGACAGAGTCCATGGTCTCCTGGGCGTCCACAAAACCTATCATAAGATTCTTGAACGTTTCTGCTGGCCAGAGATGAAAAGATGTCTCGGATTACATTACAATTTATTACGTGTCAGGTCGTAGTCAAACATAACCGCCCAATACCTCCAGCACCATTGCAGCTCATTCCATTATTGAAAGAGCCCTTCAATAAAGTGATCGTGGACTACATCAGACCATTTCCTTGGATTAAGAAAGGTAACAAATATATTCTTACGGATATGTGCTCTACCACCCGATACCCAGAGGCTATACCTCTTTGAAACATCACCGTTGAGACCGTAACCAATGTTCTGACTATACTCTTCACTCAGTTTGAAATTCCAAAAACAATTCAGAGTGGGGCACAAAATTATCATCAGAACTGTTTTCAAAGGTGACGAAGCAGCTTAGGGCTGAGCAGCACTAGTCCAAAGCCTATCATCCTGAGTCTCAAGGAACACTGGTACGTTTGCACCAGATGGCGAAACAAATGATGCTTAAGTATTGCATGGAAACCCAGTCAGATTGGGATGAAGGCATACCATGTCTCTGCGATTGCCTTGAGAGAGAGCAAACATGAATCATAAGGTTTTACACCCTTCCAGTAATGTTTGGTTGAGTAGTACAGAGACCTCTGAAAGTTCTGCAGGAAACATGGATCCTGCAAGAGCAGTCAAGATCCCAATCTGTTGCTCAGTATCTGGATAAACTGAAAAATACAATGACCAAAGTTCATACACTTGTTAGATTTAATCTGCAAATTAGTCGAGCCAGACTGAAAGTCATTATGACAAAGTAAAGTAAGAAATTTTGTACCCGGCGATAAGTTGTAGTTCTCTTGCCTGTTTAGGGTAGTCCTTTAAATACCAAATGTTCTGAACCATGTGGCATTAAAAAGAGGACAGACAGTGTAATCTACATCATCTCCAACACCTGACAGAGGAGGGGGGAGGTTCATGCCAATTTAACCCCTTAACCGTGGGGCTTCACTTTCATGACGCTCGGGAGCAAGGGATCATACCGCGGGGCGTCACATTTGTGATTCTGTGTTATTTTGAATTTGCCCCGGCTTTCAAGTGGTGGCTTGTATCATCTATCAGTACTACCAGTGTCCAGCTATACTCAGTTCTGCTAATGTCACCTGTACTCCCATCCACTGTTGACAATTTAGCCATTTTTCTCCTGTCCTTGAATCCCCCCCCTCCTTACCTCCCCTCCATTACCCTCTCCTCCCACCTGATCGGCTGTGCTGCGCTACACAAATGCTGGATGGATTTTTCCACTCATTTTATCCATTGAAATGTGCCCTTTGCCCTATTCTTACACAAAATGATATATAAAAGAAAGAAAAAAGGTAATTAATACTGCCATATATCTGGAATTGGCTAAATATCACCTGCCAACACCTCATGTGCACTCGTTCGCTAATTTTCCCTGTTTAATTCCCCTTGAAATATGCCATATGACCTGTTCTCATAATAAAAATATATATAAGAAAAGAAGGGAGAAGCCTAAGTGATATTTACATTCACCTGGAACTTCCTAATTTATTATGTATTGTCTAGATTTCCTGCCAATCATTTCATAGCATATATATCAGCAGCTGTCACCACGCTGACATTGGCAGCCCTTCACTGCCCCAAGGCAACAGCATTCAGTTTACTGTCGTCTTTCAAGGTGAAACCACGTCGGATTCGCGCCTGTCCAATTCCGCCGCTTTTTAGCCCCATGCAAAGGGCCCTGTGACCTCTACCCCTACTAAACCTCGTGTGGAAAGGGGTAAAGGGCTAAGTGACTGCTGTGGAACATGAACTGGCTAATTTATCAATGATAATGATGGACAGTGACTACGATCTTTCTGGTGACTCTAAAACAGTGCAAGTGGAAATGTAAATAATGTGTAAATAATGTGTAAACAGCAAGTGAAAGCAATGAATGTAAATATAAGCAAACAGTGGAAAATAGTTTTATAAGTTACTGCAAGTGACAGTGCATAACATAGTGTAAATAATATAGAAATGTAAATAATGTAAATAAAATAGAGAATGTAAATAGAAATGGAAATAAGTAGTAATATAAGAATACGAGTATATATACTAGGAGTAACAAAAGTGAAAGTTTCACTCTAGCATGTATGATTACTTGGAGTTATGGAAGTGAAAGTGACAGATTCGTTCTCCACGCTAGTATACAGGACGAGAAAGTGAATGCTACGTATTTTACTGAAAGAGAAATTGAATGCCTACAGTGACAATAAATTACTATTACTGAAGGAAACTTATGGATAAAGACTGCAGATATATATAAGTGTTATATAGTAATAGGAACATATAGTGTGAGTGTTTTTATGAATAATAAATGACAGAATACCAGCGGGGAAGAGCGCAAGTGGGAAGCTCATACGCGCTCGTAATTTTCATTGCTTTCACAGTGTTTTTTGTTTTTTTTTTGGAGTGTGGATTCCAAACTATTTGAAAATCATAGAATAGTGTTTCTAGTGATAATATCAGGCTGTGGTAACCATATTACGGGGTGTCGGGAAGTGTAAAGTGGAGACTTCGTTACCCAACTTCAGAAGTCTCCACAAGTCCTACGGTACTCAACGAAGGCTTAACAAACATCCCCGGAAAAAGCTGAAGGTATGTGCCATATGCACTTATAATTATAATATTCTAGGACCAATAAATGATTTTTGGCAAATATTTTTACAAAGTCTGTCGGAGTGCGAATATCCTAGCAGGACACGCAAGGAGTGCCAAAACAACCCCGCAGTTTAGGGGTTAAGGAACGCTGCATTAAAAACACAGAGGCAGCCTGCACAGAGTGATATACATGTAAGCCTTTCATCAGCTAAAGCTCTCCAAGTACAACATCTGACTCCTAAAGATGACTCAAGTTTCGGTCCTATTGATATTGAGTATGAGCTCCCAACTGAAAACACAGTTTTGGAACAGTTAGAGGACAAGCTAATGCATCTAGACCAGTCTCAAAGAATTTAAGTAGACAACTTCAAGATTATCCACATAATTACAGAAATGTTCCTGGGTTGTGTACTGTTGCTCTTGGTGTATAATGCTACACCCGAATTAGTCCAGATAAGTGCAAACAGATGCAAGAAGCAGTGGAGCATCTTCTAGAGAACAGTCCAGCAGCCCCTGAGTATCACCATGTCTACTGGACTCCAAACTTGACGCATCGGATTGCCTTTGTATGGACTACAAGAAGGTCAATAAGAATACTCAGCTTGACTATTTTCCTCTGCCATGGTTGGATAACTTTGTTGATTCTTTTGGTCATGCAAATATGTAAAAAAAATGAATCTTCAGCCGGGGTACTATCATATTCCACTCTCTGATAATGCAAAGGAAATCTCTGCTTTTGTAACAACAGACGGGTTTTATAGGTACTTGAGGATGCCATTTGGTATGCATTATGTCTCTAGCACATTTCAGTGCATCATCATGTCATCAGTGAATGATATGGGGTGTATGCTTATCTTGACTCCACTGTTATAGCTAAACCTTGGGAAGATAATCTACTTAAACCTAGATGTTTGTTTAAAAGGTTGGATGAAGGAGGCCTAATCATCAACCTCCGGAAGAGTGGCTTTGGACGAGCTAAGGTGACCTACATTGGGCATGAGGTGGGTCAAGGATTGACGAAGCCAATAACGACGAGTGTTGACGCCATCTTTGAAAATCCCAGACCCACATCACGGAGTTCACTCAGGTAGTTCTTGGGCGTGGCGGTGTTCTAGCGCCGTTTTTGCTCAAATTTGTCAATTGTAGCAGCACCCTTTATAAGTCTCCTAAGCCCTAAGCTGCCGTATCAGTGGACTGAAGAGTATCCGGCAGCATCCGACCACATCAAGGCTTTCATGTCAAAGTATACTGTACCACGAGCACCAGACCATTCCCAACCTTTCGAGCTCAGAGTGAGTGCCATTGATATGGGGGGCTGGCGCCGTCCTTCTTCAATCGGACCAAGACATTCTCAACCTCCATCCTGTAGCTTATTTCTTATCTTAGTTCAACATTGCTCAGCGGTCCTATTCAACCACTGAAAAAGAACTTTTGTCCTTAATCTAGGCTTTAGACATGTTTTGGTGCCATTTGAAAGATAGTGAATTTCCAGTGAAATTATTTACTGGCCGTAATCCATTAACGTTCAAATAGATAAGATGAAGAATCATAATGAACGGTTAATGAGATGGCCTTTATCTCTTCAGCCATTAATTATGGTAATCAGTCACATAAAAGGGAAGGAAAATGTGTTATATGATGCCTTATCCAGAACCGCTTATCAATGAAGTCAATGTAACCTGGTGCTTCGTTTGTGACTTCATTCTCAAGGGGAGAAGTATCACACATTTTCCTTACACTCCTGTTGATACGAGTATTGTTAATAACCTTGACTATGGAATATAATTTCGTTGTTTTGAAGCTTCGCTGATATAGATAAATCAAGGGAATTAACTAAGTATGGAGAATTGCTGTGTTCTGGTGTCACAGTACCGAACAGACTTTCACTCGAGGGAAATAGCAACACAGCCTGAGAAATGTCACTCTTGGCTCTCGAACTGTGCTTCTCTTACTTCTCTTGGGTTTGTTAAGGAATTCGGTGGTATCATGCTCTTTCTTCTAGCCTTTATTGTAAGTAGCTGTGAAATCTGTTTCGGTGTATCTGACATTGGTCATAGTGAAGTTTCATTCCTTTATTTATCTTCTTACGTACTGATACTTCATGTACCTTATATGGTCATTGTAAGGTTATTGAGGTGATTTCGTGTTTTCACGGTTCAGTGGAGTATTGGATTTATGGCAGTACTATAAATCAAATGTCCTCTACACTAGAGGTGGGCCTGCAGCTAACTCCGTGACTAGGATAAGGAGAAATTGGAGGAAGTTCAGGAGCTGCTTCCTTTCATGAATTTAGAGGGCTCTCTCTCCGTGCTAAGAGATCTTTGTATGCGACATGTGTTAGGAACATAATGTTGTATGGTGGTGAGACCTGAGCAGTAAAGGAAGAGGATATTCGTGGACTTAAAAGTACAAAAATGACAAAATTAGATGATGTCCAGTGCGTCCTTGAATGCGAGGCCTGGGGGGCCTAGGTTTACGATTGAAGAGTTGAGAGGAAAGATGGGCCTGGAGTGTATTGTTACTTGATGAGGACGGGCAGACTGAGCTGGTCTGGGCATGTAGAGAGGATGGAGGATGACTACTGGGTGCTGAAAACAAGAAAGTGAACGCAGGGGGCAGGGTTGCGAGAGGCAGACAAAAAAAAAAAAAAAAAGATAAATGAAACTTATGAGGTCATGAAGTGTGGCTTTAGAGATAAAGGACTGAATAAGGAGGCTGCCAGAAATCGAGTAGCGTGAAGAGGAGTCATTAAGTGAGCAAAGTCGACGCATGCAAGCATGTTCGAGCATTAATGAACGGTACGACGAGAGCATTTATACTATCAGACGTCCCTAGGCGAAACTTTTCGAACAGAAGGTTTTAGATACCGCCATCATTAACCCGTGCATGACAAGTGATCTCTTGCGCTGAGTGAATTATATATTCAGGGCAGGCAAGAATAAATTTAAAAAGACGTCACACAGCAAAAACAGTTAAACTTGTGACAATTTAACCCAACCTGTGTGTATATGTTTGACAAGAAAATTATATTTAGCTAAACTAAATGAAGTTAAAAAAGTGAAGCTCGCTAAATAAATCTAGACGGCGGATCGAGTATTACCGGTACCTTGTCAGCTCTGAATAGTATAGCCATACAGTAAATAGATTTCAGATATTAAGTTCAACCCGATAATGTTCGCTTGATTCACTCTTACTTGCACCAGTTCACTGTTACTCAGTTTGATATATTTCCAGCTGGCAGAGTTAGATATAACTTTATTTACTCCTTCACCAAAAGAATCCTACAAGATGTCTCCCTTCTGCTGAAAAAAAATAATAAATGTGCATCTGTCAGTGAATAACTAAATATATAAATACAATAAAAACAGATAGAATGATAGAGTAGATATAGCTATGAATTAATAATTTTAATAACGATATCTTCGTAATTAAGCGCTTAACTCTGAATCTGATTAAGCATTTTCTTTTTTTTTTTTTCCTCCCGATGGTTTTCTTGAAATTACGAAAAGTCTCATGTGGAAGAGACTGGTGAGAGTTACATCAAACTCCCCTTCGTTTGAAAATTCTCTCTGAAGGTGAATCAACATGTGTAAAAACAGCAAGATTAACATACAAAAGGCGTCATCAGATGGAAGGGGTTTTTAGGTGTCAGAAGAAGAGTGTTACATTAATTCCATTATTCCGGCTACGTGCTTTACTCTTGCACCCTCCAGACTATTTTACTTAGCTTTGGCGAGACTTCTTGTAGTAATGGGATAAATGAAGGCCTTATCTAACCTCCCCAGTCCGAAGCGTATCTCCAAAGCTGAATAAAACTGACTGGAGATAGCAATAATAAAAGAAACTAGGTGCCTGGAGTGAAGGGGGTAAAATAATCAACACATTTATTAACCACACCAGCAAGAAACTGGCCATAAACTCTCCATCCAAAGCTTCATCTCTCTCTCTCTCTCTCTCTCTCTCTCTCTCAAGCGAAAGAAATCCCACCCACTCTCGTGCTTCTGTCCATTTACGACAGGATGTCTCTTACATTAAAAAGAAAAAAAAAAGAAAGTAAAGGTACAGTCACGCCTATGTCTTTCGTCTTTTTCATTTGGCTTCAGAATAAAGGAAAAATATAAATAACGAGGAGACAGATAGATAGATAAATTAACAGATAGACAGATACAGGGAGTGGGGTATGGGGTTGGAAGCAGGGCCAGATTTAGAGATGAGAAAAGAAATAAAGATTAGGTCGCCACTCACTCAGGCTCTTCTGCTTTAATTAATTTGTATGTGAATAAGAGAGTTGAATAAAAAGGAAAAATAAATTGTCTCTAAGTATCTGAGGTGTGACATTAGCAACTTTAGGATACAAATTAGCATAAGAGATGGGAAAAAGAGTATTGGATCCTCTCACTGTCTTGGCTGGATAAACACAGTGAGGGAAAGTGTGGCAATAAGAGGGGAGGGAGAGAAAAGGAAAGAGGGGACAAAGAGAAAAATGGAGAGACAGACAGACAGACAGACAGACAGACAGACAGATGTACCCCCTCCACAATATGTCTACCCCCGATGTATATATGTCCCCCCCCAATGCATACATGCCCCCACTAAACTTGCTAGGTCAGCACGCTTTCCCACGCCTGAAGACGGTGTTATTGCATCAGTTGATACCAGGCAGCCTAGACGGGCAGACTATTTTACTGTAAGCTTGTAATAAACTCCTTATCTAGCTGTTTGTATACGGAGTTTCTATCACCAAAGTATTGCAAGTTACATTTGGTAGCAGCGGTGTTTCGAACCATCAGATTCTGACCGCCTCCTTGGATTTTTAGTGATACAACAAGATACACGACGTCTCGCATCTGCCAGCCTCGCCCCTCCTCCGTGCCTCTAGTCGTGTAATACCTGGCTGTGCTTTCCGAGTGTCCAATTTTTCTCACCAGTGCTCACCTCTCAACCAACCCCACTCATACGCCTTGTTCCTGACTGCACGTGTCGCCGTCGCCGACCTACGCACCTGTTGCACCTGTTCCCAGCACCTGTTCCGAACTCATCATAGCTCCTGCCCCCACGGTGCCACTTATCACTGTCTGCCCGCTGCCTGCCCACCACCATTCTCTGCATTTGCAACTCACCAGCTCTACACCTGCCTTGCGCCGACATCTGCCCTCACCACCCACCACCGGCCTCCGCCGTCGCCCGCATCTGGTCTGCATTACGGAGCCTCCTAAGACCGCCACTCCCTGCCGGTGATTCATCGCGGCGTCTCTTCTCCTCTCCGCCCAGCTGTCTCTACCCCGCCGCCCCGCCTCGCCCCGCCTCGCCCCGCCCAGCCCAGCCCCGCCCCGCCCCGCCCCGCCCCGCCCCAGCCCAGCTACGCCCAGCCACCCCTGCACGTCATACATCTCGACTCTCTACTGTGTAACTATAGTATATCTTTCCTTTCTATAGAGATTATCCTCGATTTTCTCTACAGATTGGTTATTGTAAATATTCCATCTCATTTCCATTACCCCGTTTTCATCTTCACCTACGTTATTTATACTCCATCTCATCCTTCGCATTTTATTTAAACCATCCATGCCCGCACCTTCATTCATTTTCACGCCTACTCGTGTATTCCATTCTCTCATTGTTATTTATACATTTCCACCTACGTATCCATCTTCACCCTTTTATTTTCCATTGCCGCATTAAATGTCATACTTTCCACGTCAACCGCTTAATACCAGCCCTCTTGACCCGGAAACATCACCTGATCCTACCCCGTCTGCCGACTCGAACACAATCACTCATTTACGAAGTGGCAAAGAGTACCACCGCCCTGTACCTGAGACTCCCGTTTCACTTCCCACAGAATCACTTACTACCCATCCTACCCTCGTAAATCCAGACACCTCCTCCTCTACTCCTGCCTCTACACTCCCTTCTTCTTCCTCTACTCCTTCCCCTGTCGTTCCCTCTCCTGCCTCCCTTCATACTCCGTCTTGCTCGCCCTTAACTGCCACTACCTTCTCTCTCTCCCACACCTCTCCTGCCGCCACTTCTGCACTTCCAGCCATGGCCAACCCTCCACAGTCTATCTATCTCGACGATGCCAATCGTCCCAAATTTACCAGCCAGGACCCAACTTGGTCTGTCTATGATTTCCTCAGAGAAGTCGAAACAGAAATAAACAATAGACAAATAACCGAGGAATCGCTCAAAGCAGTTTACCTCCTTGGTCGCTTGCACCACGGCAAATCGGACATCGGATCCGCGATCCATGCAGGACATTTCAATAGCATTCGTACCTTTGCTGATTTTCGTACGGAACTCATCGGCCTTTGTTGCCAGCATTCAAATACCGCGTCTCTCATGGGATTCATTAATCTCCTAAACCAACTAGATAAGGACTTGCGCGTCCCAGCGCAATATGCCAAGCTCCGCAAAGTTGCCACCGCCATGAAAGCAACTAGTAGCGAGATGCTCCAATTACTGGTAGGCACGAAATGGTTAGAAAACAAGAATGGCGTTCCAATGCTTTCACTCACCAACTTTGCTGACTTAATTGGTTACCTCAGATTCCTTCACTGGCTTACTCCTTAACAGCGAGAGCTAGCCTTGGAAATCGGTTTCATTCCAGGAGATAAAATTATTTAGGTCACTAAAGCCATTCATGAAAGAACAGGTTTGAACTACACGCGTCAGGGCACCACCCAACCCTTGGCCTCCTCAGTCTGTCACACCTCCACTACCCCAGACCAATCTCGCTCCCGTCCCACCACACGCGGCAGACCTGTCACACATCGTTCTCCTACCGCAGGTCGTGATCAATCTAGCACCCGACGGAACAGACAATCTTCGATTCTTTGCTGGTACTGTGGTCATCCTGGACATCGAGCATCCAGTTGCGACCGTACATACAGACGTCCTCACTCCCAAACCAGACAGCGTACGCCTTCCCGCTCACGTCGTCCACACTGCAAATACCACAAATCAAGCACGACTCACACCACTGAGGAATGTCGTTACCTCAACCGCCCACAGTCGGGGGAAGCGCCGCGCCCGTATCGGACCAATATCACATAGAACCAGAAACCCAACTCCCCATCCGCCATGTAGGTCCCATAACATCCTCGGGTTTAGTCATTCTTGGCAGCAGTCATGACATACCAACGTCATTCTTCTTGGACAGAGGATCTATAGTAAATCTCATCTCCGAAAATTCCTTACAAATTATTCATCACCATCACAACCACGTCAGTTTCCTAGATCCACCAGACATTCGCCTATGTGGTGTCAACGGCTCAGAGTTTAAGGTTAAGGGAAGAGTCACCCTTGAAGTCAAACTCCACAGAGATTTGCCCCCTATCCCCATTGAATTTCATGTCACTAATGACTTGCAGTATCCCGCAGATGCCCTTATTGGTTTCTCCACCATGGCACAACACTCCATTGCATTATTACCTGTTTGTGGTAGTATAGACATTTCTGGATTCCCGGTTTACACTATGGAATGTTCCCGTCCTGTTCTTACGATCAAATCAGTCCTTCAATTACCTCTGTCCCTATCACTACCAAAAAGTCCACCCCAGCCCAAACCACCACTATCATCATCTGAGAATACAGAGATCATTCCTTTACTGACTGCGAGCAAGGACATAAATTCCTCAATGTCTCCTGATACATCATCTCAGCCCTCGAACATGGCACTTACATCCTCTTCCAACAACACTATCGCTGACTCAGACATGTCTCAGTTACCTACCTCACACAGTCTGAATGATCTTCTCCAACACGCAGAGACGAAACGTGCAGTAACGAATACGTGCACAATTTTGTTACCGCATGAGTTCACCAAAGTCTCTGTTTGTTTGCTGGTGCAAAAGGAGTGGATGTACTAACCCTACCTGAGACGTGTTGTGTGAATGGCTTGACTTATGAGTCAGCATGGTGTACAGTCTTAGAGGACAGTTTATGCTACCTGTACTTGCTCAATGTCACAAATGCTCCACTAAAACTTAAAAGTGGTGTAAAGATTGGAGACTTCCTAGTATACCCAGCGGCCGTAAAGGTGTGCCAGGATTCCTCAATTCCTACTATTCAGACTGATGATACGCCAATCGGTGTATGTACTATTAACTCTACGGGATCTGCGCCGACATATTCACCCGATATGCTCTCACATCTCACTTGCACAGATTTCCCAGAAAATACGCCTCAACTCCTCAACCTTCTGACCTCGTACAGAAACGTGGTTGCCTTACCCGGTGAACCGATGGGTAGAACACACCTTGTCGAACATACGATTGAAATACTACCAACCAGGAACTCAGCCGATTTACATACCAGCGTATCGATTTCCTCACAGCCAGAGAAAGCAGACAGATCAAATGGTACAGAACATGTTAGACCAGGACATTATTGAACCCTCCATCAGTCCATGGAATAGCCCACTTTTCTTAGTACCACAGAAGGACGGCAACTTTAGACCAGTAGTCGACTATCGTAAGGTCAATTCTGTCACCATTCCAGACCGTTTCCCGTTACCCGTCCTCACTGATTTGCTAGAATCCCTTGGTGAAAATAACGTAGTCTTTTCATCTTTAGACCTCCTCAGCGGGTACTGACAGGTCGAAATGGAAGAGTCCTCTCGCCCAGTTACAGCCTTTAGCACCCCTTCCGGACATTTTCAGTTTAAGAGACTCCCCTTTGGTCTGAGAAATGCTCCTTCCGTGTTCATGCGACTCATCCATTCAGTCTTCAGCGGTATGATGGGACACTCTCTTTTTGCTTACCTAGATGATATCATTGTTGTGAGTAAATCCATCCCTGCTCATTTTACCAAACTCCAGCAAGTCTTTGAACGCCTCCAGCTCGCAGGTCTGAAAATCAATCTCAGTAAATGCGACTTCCTGCGAAAGAAAATCAAATTCCTAGGCAATGTTGTAGATGCACAAGGCATTCATACTAATGAGGATAAAACTAAGGCGATCATTAACTTCCCAGAACCTACCACTACCGACGCTGTACGAAGTTTCCTGGGCCTCAGTGGCTATTATCGTCGCTTCATCCGGGATTATGCACAGATCGCCGCTCCTCTGACCCACTTACTCAAGCAGAATGTACCCTTTGTTTGGACTAACGACCAGTCACAGGCCTTCCAAAAGCTAAAGACAGCTCTTGTAAATGCCCCTGCTCTAGCGTTCCCTGATTATACCACACCCTTCCTTCTCTGCACAGACGCCTCAGGCACTGGACTTGGTGCCGTTTTGATGCAACTCGATGAAGCATCAAGGAAGCGCGTAATAGCATATGCCAGTCGCACCCTTACAACCGCTGAACGTAACTACAGTGTCACAGATCTTGAAGCGCTAGCGGTAATCTGGTCCTTGAAACATTTTAGAGATGTAGTCTATGGTTATCCAGTGCATATCCAAACAGACCACCTTCCACTATGTGATTTGTTCAAGAATCGCAACCTAACAGGTAGACTAGCTAGATGGTCTGTCATCATCCAGGACTTTAATCCCACTTTTCAATATGTACCAGGCAAGTTGAATGTAGTTGCAGATGCACTCTCACGTCACGTCGCAGCAATTATAACATCACTGCAGCCTGAAGTAACTGAAAACACTACACTAACGACAGAAGTCGTTCGAAACTTTCAGTGCCAAGACCCCATGTGGTCCAAAGTCATTTATTTCCTAGAATCTGGCGATGCCTCGATCTTACCTACTCTGCCAGTATCACTAGATGAGTTCATGCTAGATGATGATCTCTTGTACAGGAAAACACTGCTAACCGGCAAAGATATGCCCAATCGCGGAGTACGCCAACTTGTTGTCCCCACTGCCCTGATACCAAAGGTTCTTCATATTGTTCATAATACTCCTCAGGCTTCCCATCCAGGTAAAGACTGATGCTTGCGCCAAGCACGTCTCAAATACTATTGGCCAACCATGCGCCGTGATATCAATGCCCACTGTGACTCTTGCCTCTCCTGCAACCGCCACAAAGGATCAACCGGCTTACCAGCACCTCTCTTACAATACCCAATCCCATCGCGACCATGGGAAACTGTCTCAATCGATCTCTTAAAACTACCTCTCACAGAATCTGGCACTGAGTACTTGTTCGTAGCGGTTGACCACTTCTCCCGCTACTGTGTCCTCGTACCCCTCTCCGACAAGACCGCGAAGAGCGTTGCACGTGCCCTTGTAGATCATGTAATTTGCCTGTTCAGTACCCCTCATACCATTCTTACTGACAACGGTACAGAGTTCAACAATAGACTTCTCGATGAGATCTGTCGCCACTTTCATATCAGTAAGTGCAATGTCGTGCCTAACCATCCGGCTTCCAATGGCCTTGTCGAACGCCACAACCGAAAAATCTTAGAGTGCCTCAGACATCTAGGCTCCCATAGTTCGTCCTGGGATGACTGGATTCCCCAAGTGGCATCCTCCATCAATAGTTCCATCAATGCATCCATTGCTGAATCTCCCTTCTTCATCCTCTTTGGCTTTGACAAGGACCTCCCATACTCTCTCTTATCCTCAAAGTCAGAACCCATCTACAACATGGATGATTATGTTAAACTAAAATTGGCCAACTTCCAGACAATCCACCAGTATGTCCAATCCACTTTGGCTTCCTCTCAGGAGGACATGCTGCAGCGCCAACATAAATCCGCCTCTCCTATCACCATCAATGTAGGCGATCTTGTCTTTGCTCATTCCCATACACGTTCCTCTAAGTTGGATGACAAATTTACAGGGCCCCACCGCGTCCTCACTCAACAAGGCAACAAATTTCACCTCCAGGACCTGTCCACTAGGGACACCAGATGGGTTCACGTCGATGACTTAAAGCAAGCACCCCGTGGCCTCGTGTTGGAAGAGTCACTTACACAACCTCCTGCTCATTCATCAATCAATCAATATCGGTCCAAACTGCACTCTGCCCATCAACCTCTTCACAACCTCACCCATTAACTCTACCCTGATTTTCTAGGTACGATGTTAGCGATCTCCCTGCTGGCAGTGCTGACCCTCCTGGGGTCTAGGTCAGGTCAGGACGATGGTGGAGTACGTCCCGGGGCCCTGGTCGGCTCGGGAGGCGAGGTAATGCTTATCGAAGACGTAGCCTCTTTGCGCTACGATCTTTCACCCCTGGCCGACGTAGCCATTGCCCTACCTGCCTACACGCACCAGCTCCGCGGAATCGGGAACCATCTCACGGCCCTCACGGGGACACACAACCCGAATGAGTATCTCTATAACCTTTTCCTCCCAATCTCCTGGCAATTGCAATACATAAGTAACAGATTCACTGAGCTCAATGACACATTTTCCATTCAGACACCAGTGGGTCGTTCTCATGTGACACGAGCTCTCTTCGACTTCGGCAGTGAGATTCTGAGTGGCTTGTTTGGCGTTGCTACAGCCCGTGACATTTATGGCTTCAAATCTGATCTCACTCATTTAGCTTCAGCCCTAGAATCACAACGCCGAGTCATTAAAATCCAACACACTATGTTACAGAAGCTCACAACCCAACTTAATGAAGTCATGTCCACTCTAAACAATTTCACCGATATCTTACAACGCCACCTTTCAGATCTCAACATTATCTCTCAGTTCTTCTACCTCAAACTCAACATGGATAATCTCCAACTAGCCATTGACTCTCTCTTGTCTCAAGTCTCTGCCTTGGTTCGTATCCTGGTCGATCCTATCAATGGACGTGTCACTGCCGACTTAGTACCTGTCTCAGCTCTCCGTTCTGTCCTGGAATGGGCTCACTCCACCTTCAGTCTATCCCCAGTCCTCCCTTACTCCTCCCTTGAATATTATTATCCTGTTCTCGAAGCCACTCTTCTCCCCACATACGTCGTCGTCCATATACCTCTCCGTTCTGCCATAACCTTTAACCTTTTCCACATCATTCCCTTCCCTTTCCACCTCAACAACTCCTTGTTACAGGTATCTGTTCCTTCAGAATATTTCCTCCTCTCCCATGATTATCTTTCCGTTGCCTCCCTTTCTTCCACAGACCTCCAGCAATGTTCCTCCCTTACTCCGACCTCTCGTCTCTGTGCTGCCCACCTTTTCGCTATCTTCCCTAGCGGTGCTACACCCTGTGAGTCTGCTTTAGTTCGCAACCATTCCATCTACTCGACCTGTTCTTTTGTCCTAACTCCTGACCTCCCGGTCCACCATGCTCACCTCAACCATGTCCAGTACTTCTTCTTTGCTGTTCCCATCTCTGTCACAATCATGTGTCCTGGTTCTTCAGTTCGATCCGTCCCCGGTAGTGGTCTCTACATAGCACCTGACTATTGTACCGTCAAATCAGAGTCCGTCATCACTTACGCCACTCGCTATCACCAAGCTGTCTGTAATCACTCCTATGACATCTTTCAACCACTCGACATGCCTTCTACCCTACCATCTGCCAACATTACCATCACCTCCCCTAATTTGCGCATGCTAACCTTCCTCAATGACAGTGATTTCATTATGGATCAATTCTCTCTGGCCTTCAGCCGTTCAAGGGTTCATCCAACAGTTGTGTTTCCCCCTGTGGTTATCTCTTTCATAGGTTTTCTACTCATCATCTGTGCAGTGCATTTTTGTGTCAGAAAAATGGAATGTCGACTCCAGGAAATCAGAGTCGCTACAGGCATAGTACGCCCTACACACGATGTAGAAACTCCCCGTACTTAGTGCCCTCACATTCAGTGACTACCAGTGCCATCTGACAATTAACCGAACTGTGAACAGAACTCTGCCTACTAGAAAATGATGGTATTTCTTTAATGCATTACTGAGTGCCAGTGTATCCTACAGAAAATACACATAAAAAAAACAAAAACAAAAAATGAAGGAAGAACAACAATAGAACTCTCATATCTACTCCTTGTTTATCATGTATCAAACTATTATTGTATAATTCCCAGTATGTCTTATTCTTTGTATATCTTATATGTATATATTCTTCTAATTCCCTCCCCTCAACATGGCCATGTCTCCCCTACTGCCCCTGTAGCATACTTATCCCTTGTACAAACCTCCCCGGTCCTGCCTTACTCCTATAAGCAAACACACCATTTAACTCCTGGTGTCAGGAGACACCATCTCAGCTACCCGGGGGAGTAGTGTACCCCCTCCGCAATATGTCTACCCCCGATGTATATATGTCCCCCCCCAATGCATACATGCCCCCACTAAACTTGCTAGGTCAGCACGCTTTCCCACGCCTGAAGACGGCGTTATTGCATCAGTTGATACCAGGCAGCCTAGACGGGCAGACTATTTTACTGTAAGCTTGTAATAAACTCCTTATCTAGCTGTTTGTACACGGAGTTTCTATCACCAAAGTATTGCAAGTTACACAGACAGACTGACTGACTGACTGAGATAGACAGACACATACAGATAGAAAGACAGATAGATAGACAAACAGACAGATAGACAGACAGACAGACAGACAGACACAGACAGACAGACACAGACAGACAAACAGACATAGACAGACAGACAGACACAGACAGACAGACACAGACAGACAGACAGACAGACAGACAGGCAGACAGACAGACAGGCAGACAGAGACAGACAGGCAGACAGACAGACAGGCAGACAGAGACAGACAACAGAGACAGACAGATAGACAGACAGACAGACAGACACTAACAGAGAGATAAACAGACACAGGCAGACAACGGGGACAGCCAAAAAAAGAAAATCTATGCATTTCTCAATCCCACACATGCCCCAACTCTCCCAGGATATGACAGCTCTTATCACCTTTAATTCAGCTGCCGCCAGACGATTTTATTCAGCACAGCAGGAGCTTTACGTCCATAAAAGCTTATCCCCTTGAATACGGAGACCTCTCTGTCTCTCTCTCTCTCTCTCTCTCTCTCTCTCTCTCTCTTTCTCTCTCTCCAGACGATTTTATTTAGTTACGGAGTGACTTTGGAACTGGAAGGGTTAGATACAGTCTTTCTCAACCTTCCTCATTACCAGAGCTGAATATTATGGAACAAAGTCGTATGGTATTATGGTCGTTTGTTTTTACCTGCCAAGTTCCGTGACCTCTTTTAAGCTTAGTTGATGGCCAGGTGTAGTCAGAGTGAAGGATAAATCTTACTAGTAACCAAGGAGACGCACCTTTCTCATAACTAAGGCACATCGAATATCATACAACCACGAATTACATTCAGTTTGTGAGAGTGGTCTACTTCTGTCATATGTAAAAAGAAGGAAAAGAAGAAGGAGGAAGAGGAGAAGAAGAAGGAAAAGGGGGAGGAGAAGGAGGAGGAGACGAAGATGAAGACGAGGACGAGGACGAGAACGAGGACGAGGAAAGTGTGATTAACTTGAAGACTTCATCGTAGTAAAAGAACTCTTTTTACTCTAATTTGGTCTAAATAATTGTCATTCTCAATCTTGAATACTGAGTTGGAACAATAAGTAAGCGCTAGAATACGATGCTAGTCACGATGATGTGCTATGGAATGGGTGTGGAGCTGTAGTATTGTCCTTGCCTGCCACTGAGTTGCGGCAAAAAAAAAAAAAAGGACGAAAATTTGAGCCAAGTTAAGGTGACAGGAAAATAGTAGATCTCCAATAACCCACATAACAAAATGTGGGAAATTGAATCTTTGTTTTTCTTCCTGCCAGACTGCTACGCTTCTCGCTTTGCTGGGATTTAAAATGTCTCCACTTGATTTCTGACATTTTTGTTTAGCTTTTGGGAGAATAATACAATTTTGCTGTTCTACATGCTCTTCATAGCATTTCTTCATGACTAAGATTATTCTAATTGTAGTCTCCTCTTATAGCTCGCTATTCAGGATGGAGAAATGCCGATTTTACGCCTAGTTAAAGTGAACAGACCACAGGATCTATTCAAAATGTGTCAAATGATAACACATTTTTTTTGCTAGTGGCAGAGGAGTTTATTCATTCGTGGAGTGCTTTCCTGTGCGCTGAGATTTAAAAAGAAATGGCTCTTGCACGACGCGTTACGAATATTGTTTTTATTTACGTTTTTCAGTTCCATTTTCCCTCTGTCTTCTTGTCCTTGACTTTTTCCCCTTGATTCTTAAGCAATCTTCTCGTTCTGTGTTTGGCTGGTTCTCAATGTGTGTTTCTTCTCTTCCCTCCCTCCCATCCTTTCTCCTCGTGTGTGTGTGTGTGTGTGTGTGTGTGTGTGTGTGTGTGTGTGTGTGTGTTTTATATATATATTATATATATATATATATATATATATATATATATATATATATATATATATATATATATCTTTCTCCTCGTGTGTGTGTGTGTTATATATATATATATATATATATATATATATATATATATATATATATATATATATATATATATATATATATATATACAGTATATTTATTTATTTTGTACAGTAATTTATTTTAGGGTGATTAGAAAATTCCACCCTTCAGGAACTTGAAGGGCAAAGTGCTTATTCAGTTCCACTACTGGTGGGAACTACACCATACTTTGCAATTTTTCTTTGGCTTTCTCAAACCCATGCCTCATTTTCAACGCGAGTTGCAATGCAAGTGGTAACTCCCGCCTTGATTGCAACAGGGCTTGACGTGGGGAAACTCACGTTGTCGGTCGGATCTCTCCACTCTGTCTGGAAGGAATCAAAGATTGAGATCGCTGAAAAGATCAAAAAGAATTACAGCCACAGACACCCTTGGTTCTCCATTTTGATGGAAAGCTCTTGCCCAACATCGATGGTAGCGGCCGTAGTGATCGCCTGGCAATTGTTGTTACAGGGATTGGTACGGAGAAGATCCTGGCGATCCCTAAGATCCCTGCTGGAACGGGCGAAGCAATGGGAGCGGCAGTGCTAAGGACTCTAGATTAATGGCCTGAAGTGAAGCCCTGAATTGCAGGGCTCTGTTTTGATACTACAGCGTCTAACACCGGGGTTCACAGCGGAGCTTGCTTTGTCACTGAATGAGGTCTTCATGTCCCGCTGTTGTTCTTGGCATGCAGGCACCACATGTGTGAACTCATAGTGGCAGGGATCTTTGACTCTTTTTCTCCTATTCTGGTCCCAAAATTCCTCTCTTCGTTCGATTCAAAGAGTTCTGGAACAAAATTGACAGAGTCCATCGATCCCTACAATGATGACCTGGATGAAAAATCTCAGTCGTGGATTGCCAACAGAGCCGAGGACATTGAACACTTCATACTCAGCCACATGGATCGTGCGCAACCCCGTGATGACTACTTTGAGCTTCTGCAGCTGTCTTTGGCTTTTCTCGGCAAGAAGCCAGCACGGATGACTTTTCACCGTCCAGGTGCCTATCACAGAGCACACTGGATGGCCAAATGCCTTTACTGCCTCAAGATCTTCCTTTTCTGAAGTCAACTGAAGGATGCAGCCTCCTTCCCCTTCACATGGCATAAAAAGGCCATCAAACGCATCTGTGTCTTCCTTGTCACTGGTTTGAAGGCCCAAATGCTGTCGAACTGACGCTCCAATCAATGGCCTCAATCTCCTGAAGAAGATTGAAGAATTCAAAGAGGCGGATCCCGTTGTAGCAAAGAAGGCATTGGACAAAGTCAAAAGCCACCTCTGGTACCTCAGTGAGGACCTGGCTCCACTAGCCATGTATTCTGACAAAGTCTCTGCTGAGGAAAAGCAGGAAATTCTGAAAAATATGACCACAGCACTGCCAAGGGAGAAGGGTCTGCGCCGTTTGAACACGAAGACGATTGATAAGGCATCAGATCTGAGAATCTCTAAGTTTGTCACCAAGAAATCGAGAAACCTCTTCCATTGCTTGAAGCTGGCTACTCCGACAAGCATCAATGACTTCAGCCCCATTCTTGATGTCATGGCCCACCTCAAAGTGGCCAGTGACGCTGTTGAGCGGGCAGTCAAATTGGCAATGGACTACAACAGTGGTCTGACGAAGAATGAAGAAGAACGACAGTTGATCTTCCATGTTATGCAGCTCCACAGAGCCCTCTACGACTCGACCAAAAAATCCCACATGTAATAAATTGATTATTCATGTTGTATAGCTCCAAAATATTATTTCTTTTCATACCACATTGTTTGTATTTAACTTTCTTCACCACATCCTTCACGTACTTACATCAGTTTGATTTACAGAATGCAGGGGTAGTGAGGCACGACCTTGCATTGATAAAAAAAATAAAATAAATTTTTGCTTGAATGCTTTGTTTGTAAAGTGGAATCGATTGCATAATTTGCCCACCAAAATATCCAATTTTGATTTTTTTCCCTTATAAGTGCTGAACACTCTACTACTGTATATATGTATATATATATATATATATGTATATATATATATATATATATATATATATATATATATATATATATATATATATATATATATATATATTTATATATATATATATATATATATATATATATATATATATATATATATATATATATATATATATATATATATATATATATTCTAGTCTCTACTGCGCCTTCTGCTTCTTCATTCGTACCTTTTCCGGCCCTGTCCCATCTATTCAGACTACAATGATGTTACAAGGGACGCGTCACAGGGTTTCATTATAAGGTTTATTTCTGTTATTAAGGTACATGAATAATATCTGTTTATCCTTCTCCCTTTCCTTCCATCTATCTTCTTCCCACCTTCTTCTCTTTCCCTCCTCTTCCTCCTTCTTGCAGGCTGTCATGCTTTTCTCGCCATCATCTTCATTTCTCTCCTCATTTTCCTCCTTCCCTCCCCTGTACCAACCTCCTATCTCCATTCTTCACCTTCCTCGTCCACGTCTTCTTCATACTCTTCCCTCCTTCCCATATCCCCTTTTATCCTCTCTTCATCCTTCTCTTCCTCTTTCTCACACACCAAACACCTCGTGTCAGCTCCCAAACACCCCAATAAAGTCCAGCTTCACTCACTTACGGGCATCACAACACCTTAGCCGGCCCACTCATGACAAAAAATCGGCGGGATCGAGATTTGGTATTCCCGAGCGTCAACAAACAGCCGACAACGACAAACCTGAACTGAATCCCCTCGCCTGAACACTCACATGATTATCGTTGGCGTTAAAGCCGGCATTCTGAACTCTAAAAAGCTGCTCATAAAACGCGAAATTGCATCTTTTATGCGGCATTGCAACGGGACGGTAACAGCACTAGAAGCGGTTTGGTGTTGGCTGATGTTGTTGTTGCTGTTGCTGTTGTTGTTGTGGGGCCCCAGGTAAAGGAACTACTAAAACCTGGCGTTATTGCTTCCGTATTTACTCTTAGACTCCTCGCTCACACTTACACAGTCTTCTTTACTTCACTCACAGTTATTCTATTTCACACACACACACACACACACACACACACACACACACACACACACACACACACACACACACACACACACACACACACACACACACACACACACACACACACACAGACATTACTATTCCTCAATGTCCCTGGATGATTTACAGTTCAGTGGCTTGAATGACGAGGCGAATGAATGCGGGTGTTCCCTTCTTCATACTCACTCCTTTGGTGATATTTCACCTTTCATGTGTTCCTATGCCTCGATCCTTTTACCTGTCGCATTTATACTAAGTGTGCGGGAACGGTGCCAATGGCAGTACGGCGACGATGGAGCTGGGGATTTAGGCTACAATAGCTGGAGTAAGAGGTAAAGGAAGACGAATAAAAGAGGAAAAGAAATATGAAGGAAAGAGGGAAATTGTGAGAAATGGGAGAGTATTCTGACGAAGATGACGTTCAGGATGACGACGATTATGACACCGACGATAACAATTGTGAAGATAATACTGATAGTGACAATGATAGTGAGTGTAATGATGACAATAACAATGATGAATTGGAAGATAATGTTGATGGTGACGAAGATGATTATAACCGTAATGGTGACGAGGGCAATGATGAAGCAGAAGATAACGCTGATGGTGACGATGATGATTTTGACTGTAATGATGACGATAATGATGACCATGATGACAATCACTGTGATGACGGCGATGATGATGGTGATAACGATAATGGTAATGATGACTATGAATGTGATGACGGAGATGACGATGACAATGACAACAGTGATAATGTAGATCGTCGCTGACAATGATACTGACGATGACGACGATGATAATTAAGATGACCATAATGATAATGAAGACGACGATAATGATAATGATGGTGATGCAGATGATGATATTGTGATGACGCTGACGACGACGATAAGGAAGACCAAATGATAACTACAATGATAATGCTGTCGACGATGATAACGACGACCAAGGTAGAGAACAATTACGCCAGCTATGACGACGCATACGTCAGCAGCAGCAGACACGTCGCATCACCCCACCAGAGGACGTTAAATAACCCAACAGGCAGCATTAGTGCCTGAGCGACGCATTTCACTGGCACGAGGTAAATACTTGATAAGTGAGCAAAGTACAGTACTGTACATAGTGGCGCACATACAACGCCAGTGTCAATATACTCAATACACCTTCTCGAACCCGGATCAAAGTCTATTCATGATAATGATCTCACCCCTTTCGCTAAGTAATAGTTTTATTTTGTCTACCTACAGACTACATTATTGAATTTTTAAAAGACTTTTCCAACCACAGTACACCCTGTGAAGATAGGCATGGTACGTCAGATTGAGATACTGGTAGGTGGAGAGTCAGGCCAGGAGGAGTACACACTGTGAGGATGGGCACAGTTCGTATTCAAGAAGAAAAATGATAAGCATGCATTGGTCTGTCGTATGTAGTATCTTACACTGTAGTTGAGCAATTTCCTTCCTCTTAACACAGTCATTTAAAATGATGACAAACAAAAACAGAAATCAAAAGCTCGCATAGGCTATCCAGAACCGGCAACATCTTAGGCATATACGCAATTAGGGTTGCTAGAACAATTCTGGAATCACAACAGATGTCGCTTGGTGTCGTATAGCCCGCTTGCACTTTTCCATTTGAACACCATAGCCTACACCAATTCATACCAGTCCTCGCCGCAGCGTTTTCACATCACACCTCAGCCACAACATTTTAATTTAGGCATTTCCCAGTAAAGTGTCAACGGCGAGGAATATTTCAACACGGCACTTCAGAGCACGTAATGTTTCTCCTCCTCTCTCTCAGCATCAGGTGCGAGAAAATGAATAAACCTCAATCTTTACATTTATATCTTCACGCGGCTGTAGGTGGTAGAGAGGGACGCCTTCATATGGTGGCATTAATATAAGTGGGCAGCTCCACCTCCCACTTAAAAAACGTCCCACATTTCCCTCCCTATCCCCCCAGAGGACGATGGTGGATTGCAGGAGACAGGTAACTTCTACTTCCAGTCATTAGGGTTCACATCCGGATGAGCCTGGGATTGCTACTACTACTACTACTAATAATAATAATAACTAGTTACCCCTTTACTGACTATGTAGTCACAATAAGGAAGCTTCGCCATGGGTACATTTTACATTTGTCTCAATAACTGGCTAACAGTATGCTTAACTGTAACCATATTCCTTTCAGATAATGAGAGGGACCACATCTATATTTCTGTAAAGTTACAGTTTTCCAGCTTTTGTGGTCCGTCCAATATCCTTTGTACAGTAAAGGATTCTATCTTCAACTTTTGTGGTTTTCTCTATAACGTGTTACAAGGAAACCACTGAGCAGATTATTTTGAACTCGGTCCTTCCCACTAGGCTATATGGCAAAATATTCAGCCAAAATTCTGAGTGAACTTTTTTCTTGTAGGATTTTCAGTTAAACAGCTTATCTCAATTAGTTTCTGAGACTTTTCAGTATCATATACGCAATTTTTGCGCCAAAAATGAGTATATGACCTTAAGAAATATGTCAAGGTCATTTATATTTTGCACAGGTACTTGGGTTACCCTAGGGTTCTTTCCCGTATAAAATTATCAAGATCTGAAGAAAAAAAAGCGCAAAGAAAGATTATAATAATATTTACCAAAATCAGTTTCGCCATATATATGCCGAAGCTTAATAATACCTAAACAGTAAGCTTCGCAATATATATG
>NC_137030.1:20213002-20275502 GCF_032717465.1 Coenobita brevimanus | reverse complement strand
CTAGCCACGGTCGATTATTCCGGGAAATTTCATAGTTTTGTACAAGGTTTGGAAACAGTACAAACAAGCCTTTTCTTGCTAATTTTGTCTTGTTCATTTTATTTCTAACTTCCATTACACTCTGGGAGCTTCTTAACGAGTACAGTAAGATTTCGACTCATTTATCTCTGTTCACCTTAAGTATGCTAACAATTGCCTTCTCTCTCTCCTGAATGATGAGCTGTATCAAGAGGAAAGCACTATAATGTGGTGCTAGTCACGAAGAAGTGCACTAGAAATAATGCATGACTGTAGTATTGTCTATTCTGCCACCGAACTCCGAGAAATAGACTGCAAAAGAACGAAACTCTCCGCCAGCTTAAATGAATGAAGTATAATGAATGAAGCATAGAACTCATTTTATTTGTAAGGGTAATTTAGGACTCATATTATTTGTAGGGATAATATTGAACTCATTTTATTTAGAGGGGTTATATTAGTAAGAGTTCACTTCGTTCGTTCGTTCAAAGATTCCCTGCACCTATAGTGCAGGCCGAGCCATACATTAGCCCGGTCAGTGGGGTATGGGCTGGTTAATAAACAGTGTGTACACCATCATTTTATACTTCTGCTTTTGCACATTCTGCAGTATTTAGTAAACATTATTTTAGATCTCACCAGATCTCGACAGCTTTTATATAGTCAAAAAGCCAAATGCTTTTTTTTTTTTTTTTTTTAATGCGAGGAAGAAGGAACCAAAGGCCGGGAGCCCGCAATATTTTTTTTTTTTTTTTAATGTGAGGAAGAAGGAACCAAAGAGAGCCAAATTCAAGATCCATTCATTTCGAGATGCCTGGACACACTGCGTTTCAAAGACTGGAGATCATAGGAAGCAGGAAATACAGACAGAGGGAGACAGTTCCAGAGTTGACCCGTTGCATAAATGAAGGACTGGGAGTAACGGTTGACTCTTGCATTAGAGAGTTGGACAGAAAAGGGGTGAGAGTTTGCTGCTAGACGGGTGCTACGCGCCCGTCGTAGAAGTGGAGGAATGCATGCAGACAGTTCAGAGGAACAGTGACCATTGAAGCAGCGATAGAAAAGAGATAAAGATGCATCACTGCGGCGAAGAGACAGAGGTTGAAGGGAGTCAGTAAGAGGGAGAGAGTTAATGAGACGAAAAGCCTTTGACTCCACCCTATTGAGAGGAGCTGTATGTGGGGAGCCCCCCCATATATGAGAGTTGTACTCCACACAGGGGCGGATAAAACCCCTGTATAGAGTCAACAATTGTGCAGGGGTAAAGAAGGAACGGAGTCGGCTTAGCACACCCAATCGCTTGGAAGCAGATTTTACAAGAGATGTAATATGATCTTTCCAAGACAAGTCCCGAGTAAATGAAACCCCAAGCATGTTCAACGATGATGCAGGATTAAGTTGAGTATTATTAAACATAAGTGGGTATACCAGTGGAAGATTTTGTCGGGTTCATAGGTGCAAAAACTGAGTCTTTGATGCATTAAAAACAACCAGATTATTTTTACCCCAGTCAGAGATATGAGCCAAGTCAGACATTAGGTGTGCCATAGCCTCATCCCTTGCCTGTTGAAGTAACTGCTGAGATGGACGTTGTGGGAATCGAATGGAAAGGTGAAGGGTGGAGTCATCAGCGTATGAGTGGATAGGGTTAGATGTACAGCTTAGAAGGTCATTGATGAATAAAAGGAAGAGAGTTGGTGATAGGACAGAGCCCTGAGGAACACCACTGTTAATAGATCCAGGAGAAGAACGATAGCCGTCTACAACAGCGGCTATAGAACGACCAGAAAGGAAGCTAGAGATGAAGGCACAGATAGAAGGATAGAAACCGTAAGAGGGCAGTTTGGAAATTAAAGATTTATGCCAGACTCGATCGAAAGCCTTTGAGATGTCAAGTGCAATAGCAAAGCTTTCGCCAAAGTCCCGAAAGGAGGATGACCAGGAGTCTGAAAGGTAGGTGAGAAGATCGCCTGTGGAGCATCCCTGACGGAACCCATACTGACAATCAGAAAGAAGGTTGTGATAGGAAAGATGCTTTAAAATTTTTCTATTAAGAATTGACTCGAAAACTTTTGAGATGCAGGATGTTAAAGCAATTGGACGATAGTTAGAGGGTTGGGAATGGTCACCCTTCTTTGGGACTGGCTGAATGAGAGCAAACTTCCAGCAAGAAGGAAAGGTACAAGTTGACAGACAAAGGCGAAAGAGTTTGCCTAGGCAGGGAGTAAGCACAGAAGCACGGTTCTTGAGAACAACAGGAGGGACTTCATCAGGCCCATATGCCTTATTAGTACTGAGGCCAGCAATGGCAAAAAATACATCAGCTGAAGAAATTTTAATGTTAGCCATGAGGAAGTCAGAGGGGGAAAGTGAGAGAGGAACAGCACCGGAATCGTCAAAGGTGGAGTTGGAGGAGAAAGTCTGAGCGAAGAGATCTGCTTTATCAGTAGAAGAAATTGCTACAGAGTCATTAGAGTAGAAGAGAGGAGGGAAGGATGATGAGGTAAAGTTGTTAGAAAGGTTTTTGGCAAGGTGCCAGAAGGAGCGGGAAGAGTTCGAGTTAGAGAGTTGAGAGCATTTTGTACGGATGAAATTATTTTTAGTAGAGCGAAGGACAGACTTAGCACGATTCCGGGCAGAATTGTATAAAAGATGTAATTCAGGGGTGGGTTGGCTCCAGTACCTTTTATAGGCCCTCTCCTTGTTGCAGACAGCATTAGAACAAGCGTGATTAAACCAAGGCTTTTGTGCATTAGTCAATAGATATGAGAAAGGAATGTATGCTTCCATGCCCGAGAGAATAACCTCTGTAATGCGCAAGGCACACTCAGATGGCTCCCGGCCATGGAAGCAATAATCGTTCAAGGGAAAATCAAAGAAGTACTGCCTGAGGGCTTCCCAATCCGCAGCTCCAAAGTGCCAGAGACGACGTTTTTTTGGAGGGTCCGCAGGCCGTACCGGAGCGATAGGACAGGTTAAGGTGATTAGGTTATGATCGGAGGAGCCCAACGGAGAGAAAAGATTAACAGTGTAAGCAGAAGGATTAGTTGTAAGGAAGAGATCAAGTATGTTGAAGCTCTCTCCAAGGCGGTCAGGGATACGGGTAGGGTGCTGTACAAGCTGCTCTAGGTCATTAAGGATAGAAAAGGTGTAGGCTTGTTCACCAGGTGGATCAGTGAAAGGAGAGGAGAGCCAAAGGTGGTGGTGAACATTGAAATCTCCAAGAATGGAGATTTCAGAGAAAGGAGAAATGGATAGAATGTGTTCCATCGTAGAAGTAAGATAGTCAAAGAATTTTTGATAGTCAGTAGAATTAGGAGATAAGTAAACAAAATACAAGAAAGAGCCAAATTCAAGATCCGATCATTTCCAGATGCCTGGACACACTTCGTTTGAAAGACTGGAGATCATAGGAAGCAGGAAATACAGACAGAGCGAGACAGTTCCAGAGTTGACCTGTTGCATAAATGAAGGACTGGGAGTAACGGTTAACTATTGCATTAGAGAACTGGACAGAAAAGGGATGAGAGTTTGCTGCTATACAGCACTGTACAGTAGTTCCTTTATCTTAACCTTCCTGTTGCATGTTATTTCGCGTAGCCTTCAGGCAGAAGACAAAATCCATGGCTTTATATAATTTCCATAGCACATTTTCGCGACTGCCGTAATATTTTAGTATTAATCTCCTACTTAGTGGTAAGTGGGGGCGTCCATCATCCTCTCTCGCTCTCTCTCTGTCATGTGAAATTGTTTTGTTGTGCAGCGCGTCCGTTCACACCTGCGTCACCACACCTGTGCTTCAATCCACGATGGGTCTTTGACAGCTGCTGGGGGGATAGGGAGAGAGAGAGAGAGAGAGAGAGAGACAGAGAGAGAGAGACAGAGAGAGAGAGAGAAGTGGGGGGGGAGGGAGGGAGGGGGGAGAGACAGAGAGAATGAAGAGTGCATTGGTTCTGTAAATCATGATGGTTTGGAATGATTGACGTGTGTAAATTACGTTAAAGGAAAGGAAAGCTGAGGTTCCCAATAGAAATAAATCACACTGTAAGAGAATAATCCTGGTGAGCCTGGGACTGTGAGAGGCAGAGGCTGATCCAAACCACAATATGTTGACAAAAATGAAGAGCAAAGGAACACCCCATAAAAATTTACGGGGAAAACGGGCCTCAAATTTTCAGGCGGCTAAATCTGAGAGAAATATTAAATTGCAAAATATAAAAAACTCTTCAAAGCTTCAAAGGAAAGTCAAAGAAAAATTATAAAGAAAAATATGACAAAGACAAAGACGACGAACATCAATTTTACCTACGTTTAAAGCATTGGAAAATGTAATGGCATTAAAAATATTTTTAAAACTTTTCTCAGCATCCCAGATTAACAAGGACAAAAAAAAATACATAAAAATCCTGTAAAAAAAAGAAAAGAAATTGGACAGGAGTACTAAAAAAAAAAAAAAAAAAAAAAAGCTTCAAAGAGAACGGCAGTAAAAACTGAAATCACAGACACCAATCTCCATTACTGACAAATATTGTTAATCAATTATTATTTTTTTAAATCATCAGTGCAGTTTCGTATGATGATGTAAATATCTACCTAATCTGGTTCTTCATTACGGTGGCGCCTTTGATCGTTTGTTCTTATGTTCTTTCTAGCGGCTGATCATTTTTAGTTTTGTGGAGACAGTCCGTTCCCCGAGGCCCAAAATTTCTAGGAGCCCCTAATTTTTACATGCAATCGCTTTGGTGCTAATATCCTCCTTCCATATTCATTACATGGTAGGATTGTCTCACTCAGGACTGGTGTATTCATATCTGTTTTTATGACATTTCGGTGGGTGTTGTGAAAAATCAGTAAAATCTGTTTTACCGAAATTCAGATCAAGTTACCGGTATTCCGTACCCTAACCTGAGATGGAATTCCTATCCAACTGACGAGCAAGCCATTTCTTTAATCAAATGACCACCACCTCCATATAAGCATACAGCCATATTTGCTATTCCCAGAACACGTTTCTCCATCATACTTCGTCTACTTCCTCACCACATACTTACACTGTTAATCCATCTACTTGCACACAACATACTTCCTCTGCTCAGCCATCTCCTCACCGCCTCCCAACCTCAAGTCACTTACATATGCCCCATCCATCACCCTACTCACCTCCATTCCCTCTCTATAAGTATACCATATAATCACTCACTCTTCCACCTGTTGATCAATAGACATCCTTACCCACGTCTTTCATGTGATATCCAAATTTCTTTTCCTATCCAACATCCGCTACTCAAACTGCCTAACTCTTCAATGCTGTTCCATATTGGGTGGGTAAGACTTTTTCTTTTTAATTTTTCCAGGCAGCATGAAGGAGCTCTTAATACAACTGCTCACTTCATTCTGCAGACTGCTTCACACTTCCATGATTTCGATCCAGTTAAAGAATCCACTCTGTTTCATTACGGTTGATTAGTTTTGCGGTGCTAGAAAGGGACGCCTTCATGTGGTGGCCGTGATATAACCGTGTGGCTCAGCTGCCTGGTTTTACGCGCATAAACATCCCTTGACTCTGTATCCCCCAGAGAGTAGATTACATGAGACGGGCAGTTTCAGCCTGCAGTCCGCTGGGTCCACTTTAAGATGAACTTGGGGTTGAAACTACTACGACTACTACTGCCACTGCTGTTGTTACTACTACTACTACTACTACTGCTACTGCTACTATTACCACAACTACTACCACTACTACTACTACTACTACTACTACTACTATTACTACTACTAGTACTACTGATTAGCTATGCAATATTTCACTGGGTTTTGACATCCTCCATATGTCTGAGGCTTCTAAATAATGCAGCAAGATTTCTCCCAGACTAGTCATAGTCGGTTAGTCCGGGAAATTTCATAGTTTTGTACAAGGTTTGGAAACAGTACAAAGAATTCTTTTCTTGATAATTTTATCTTTATCATTAGATTTATAACTTTCTGTACACTCTGGGGGCTTCTTAACGAGTGCAGTGAGATTTCGACTCATTTATCTCTGTTCGCTTTAAGTATGCTAACAATTGCCTTCTCTCTCTCCTGAATGCTGAGTTGTATGAGCAGGAAAACACTAATATGTGGTGCTAGTCACGAAGAAGTACAATGGAAATAATGTAGGTAGTATTGTCAGTTCTGACACTGAGCGACGAGAAATAGACTGCAAAAGAAAGAAATTCTCCTCCAAAGTAAGTGAATGAACTACAATAAATGAAATAATGAACTAATTTTATTTGTAGGGGTAATATAGAACTCTTTTTTTTTTTTTTTGTAGGGGTTATATACAGCTCATTTTATTTGTAGGGGTTATATTGGTAAGAGCTTACTGTATACACCACCATTTTACACTTTTGTGACTGCACACTCTATTTAGTAAACATTATTTTAAGTCTCACCAAGTCTCGACAGTTTTTATATAGTCATCATCATCATCATCATCATCATCATCATCCGGACCTCCTTTTCCACCCTAGGGCAGGGTGAAGAGTAGCAATGTCCAGATAGGCCATTTTTGCCCAGTCCAATGGGCCACGCTATATAGTAAAAAAAACTGATACTATACTGTAGTTCTTTTATCTTATCCTGGGCCAGATTTTCTTCCTTTTGCAGGTTATTTCACGTAGCCTTCTGCCAGAAAACTAAGTCTATGGATTTACATACTTCCATAGCACATTTTCGTGACCACCATAATTTTTTAGTGTTAATCTCCTACTTCGTGGCAAGTGCGGGCGTCCATCATCCTCTCTCTCTCTCTCTCTCTCAGGTGACTCTACTCTGAGATACAAGCATCACGGTTTCCTGTATCCCAGGTAACCACTTACTACGCTGGGTGATAACTATATAACCGAATGACATCTGGTTGTATAATGGGTTACGGCAATTGTACCAGATGAAGCCTATGTGGGTTCCATCTGATTTTTTTTTTTTTTTTTAATGTTTCTGAGTCTCGGCATAGACTTCATAACCCGTCCCCTGAGGCCCAACAGTCCTCCTACGTACCTCGTACGTACCTCTTACGTTACTACTTTGGCGCTAACACCTACCGTCCATACTGAATACATCATAGGGCTGTCTCATGCAGCAATAGTGTATTGGTATTAGCGGGAGTGATCTTACGGCATGTCAGTTGGTCTCGTGTTGATCAGTAGTCTCCATCAACGAAATACTAATCCTAAAACTATTCCCTGCTCCAGCCAGGATTCTGACCCGTGTCCGACAGCACAGTAGACCCCTTGAGTAGACCACTCTCTACAGGTTTATTGCTCGCCTAATGCAACTCAGGAACAAGTGAGGCTGGTCACCTTTGTCTTAAATGTCGGGACTGGGGCGCCTAGCACCAGGCCCCTTCGCTCCTGTTTCTGTGAGGCAAAATGGGATGATGATGATGTTGATGGTGATGATGATGAAAATCTCTAATTACAATTAAGCGTTCAAGATGGAGAGAGGGTAATTTTTGGCCAAGTTAGAGCAAAAAGAGTATAGTAAATGCAGCTGTGTAATGCATCACTTTTGAACCTGAGAGGGAACCACTGGGAATCAGGGACTGGGTTCACTTTTCAACATACACACATCACAGCTACCTGGTCCTTTTAACTAATTGGCACCCTAATTCATTCACGTTACTGCCACCAATAAAGTATGAGCTGAAAACGTCGTTCCCTGGCGTAACAACCAGACCATACACACTGACGCTATCCCTGGTTATGCTGTACCTTTGAGAGCAAGCACGGGACAAAGAACAAAGCCGACCTTGAACGGAAAAGGGAAAAATAAAGTAAAGGAACACGCGCAACAAAGGGTAGGTTAGGTACACAGGCCACTGAGGCGGAAGGTGGGAAGGGGGAACAAAGGTATGAGCGGACGTGGCCCCCTCGACCACACAACAAAGACAAGCCAAACAAGGAAGATCAAGAGGGAAGGGTTGAAACAGGAAAGGGACTGGGAATAAACATTAGCAGATTATATTTTGTGGACGCTAAGAGAGAAAGCTTCCTGCGAAAAAAAAAAAGTAAATAAAAGGGAAAGAAACGGAGAAGTGGAGAGAGAGAGAGAGAGAGAGAGAGAGAGAGAGAGAGAGGGAGGGAGGGAGGGAGAGAGAGAGAAAATGTTATTCATAGCGAAAGAACACGTACTAATGGAGAATGGCAAAATAATAGGAAAAAAGTAAAGGAAACCTAACAAATACGATCAAGAAAGACATGGCAAAAAGGGAAAGAAGAAAAACACATAACATTTTTTTCGTGGATGTTGATAAATAGATGGAAACATCGAAAATCTGTTGATGGAGAAAACAGATAGGAAAGTGGGAGAGACGACTCCGAAAAAAAAATCTATGAAACGAAAGAAAAAAAAAGGTAGAACACAGGAAGAGGAAAAAACAGAGACACCAGGAGGAGGGAGGTAGACAAGGTTACGAGAGAGAGAGAGAGAGAGAGAGAGAGGACGGGGGGGGGGGAGAGCCAAGACAAACAGCCATTAGACAATAGAAAAAGACTGACAAGCACAAGTGCAGAGAGAAACTCAGATGACTAAAAACAATAACGAGAATGGTCTTCAGAAGGCGAAGGGCAAAGAAAAAAGACCAACGGAAAGCAGAAAAGCAAGGGGGAAAAAAGCCGAAGAGGGCAGGAGGAGACAAAGGTGCGAGGGGACGTGGTCTGGTGGACAGTCCCGGCTTCTTTGTTTACTTTCGTGGTTCCATCTCACCCACGGGACCAGGGAACTCATCGGAAGAGGCACCCCTTTCCCGTACACCCTCTTTTTGCTGCTTTGACAATTCTGACAAGGGATGCTGGTTGATGAAAACAGCCGATATGAGATAGGAGACGCGAATACGATACATGAGAGAAAAAAATGCTATATATAAAGAACTTGGAAGCAGCAAGGCAAATTAGAAATAAAACAAGAGGGCACTGCAACTTAAAAATAATCGTACAGAGGAGACGCGGATAAAAAGTAGAACATGGCAGGAGAAAGGCGGTGCAGCAGTCAAAGAACAGAGGAGAGAAAAAATAATAAGTGGAGAAAGCAGACAGAGATGATTCACGAACCAAACGATTCTATATCCGTAGAATGTGTAAAGCAGAAAGATAGTAGAGAAGGCAGACAGAGATGATTCACGAACCAAAAGATACAATATCCGTAGAATGTGTAAAGCAGAAAGACAATGCAAAAATAGGAGCACAGAACAGAATAACAAGACAAGACAAAGAACATTATCTTTCCTTATGCACAAACAGGATGAGGGTTTGACACATGACAAAATAGTCCCATTCAAAGAAAAAAAAAAAGTTTAATGAAGATCAGATCATTTCAAGATTCACTATAAAGACTCCAGGTAGTAGGCAGCAGGAACGTCGTAATAGGGAAGAGTGATCTAGAGCTGATCTGTTTCGATGATATGATACTGTGAATACCAGTTAACTTTTTCACAGACCACTGGACGTGACAGAATTGAAACTGTTCAGATGGACGGGTTTTGCGTGTCCACATTAAAGGAGAGTGCAAGCGAACAACGATGTCAAAAGGGCAGTGTTCATTGAGGTAACGGCAGGAAGAAAGATTGCTACAACATTATGGCGGAAAGAGAGAGAGAGAGAGAGAGACAGACAGACAGAGACAGAGACAGAGACTGAAAACAGTAAATGGTGGGATGCAAAGACCCGAAGAACCTTTGACTCAAACCTTGTTTAACCCTTCAGCCGAGGACGTCGATTACCTTTATCCCTACACCTACCAGACGATTCTAGCCAGTCTAGGAGAGCTCCCTAGTAATGATGGGGCTAACGAAGGCTATATGTAACGCTTCCAATTCGATAATTTTCCCCTGACATGAATAACCATATGAAGAACGACGCCAACTAAAAAGTAAACAAGCGGAATGAGTTAACACTTCGCATGGTCGGAACAACTCTAGCATTCTATTCCAGCTAATACCAGATGAATTTATGTAGGTTCGAATGAGTCTTAGGAAATAGAGTTTTCATACAATCAACATTAACCCTTTCCTGGGTGCGTCATTTCTAGCGTTACATTCCAACTTATACCTTTATTCAGTTGAAGGTAAGTCTTGTGAACCTCAATGTTTATACTGTCATATGGGCGGGATTGATCTAGCACTCTACTCCATTTAACGCCAAACGAGTTTATTCAGCTGAGTGAGTCACAGGAGCCTGCGAGTGTTGAACAAGCGAGAAACAAGGCTGACTGAGAGGCAAACGGTCAAATAAAGCTGCCAATATACGTGAGAAAATGAGGTGCATTAAATTCCACCAACACCAGTTTTTTATTTTAATCTCACCTCCCAGACTCCGCACCTGTGCCACCAACCCTTACTCTTCTTTCACCAGTATTCTCTCCTTCCTCCACTCCTGTTTCTCCTCCTTCACCCTATTCTTCCTCTTTCCTCCTCCTCCTCCTCCTCCTCCTCCTCCTCCTCCTCCTCCACCTCCCTCATTTCACTCAACACATTCTTTACATTTCTTCTTCTCCCTTTTCTTTCTCACGCCTCTTCCTTCTCCTGCGTCATTCTTCCATCTCTCTGTTTACCCTTCCCCATCTTCCTCTCTACTCTCCCCCCCCCCCGGCCCATTTACCAGTTTATCATTTTATCACTTACCCTCTCCATGTTTTTCCAGTTTACTCCTTTTCATTCACCATTCACTCGTCTCCTTTTTTCCCCCTCCCTCTTTTTTCTGCCCTTCCATCCATCCCTTCTTCTTTCCTTCCTTCCTTCCTTCTTTCCTTCCTTCCTTCCCTCCTTCCTTCCTTCCTTCTTTCCTTACTTCCTTCCTTCTCCTCCACTTTGGCCATTTTCCCTTCATTATTTTGCCATTCCCTTCCCTCTCTTCCTATGGTCTCCTCTTTCTCCTTTCTTCCCTCTATTTCCTCTCATCAAATTCTATTTTCTCCACCTTTTCAAGTCCTTCTCTCTCTCTCTCTCTCTCTCTCTCTCTCTCTCTCTCTCTCCTTCTTCTTCTTCACCCATATATTATGTTACTGTTTACCACTCCCCTTATCCCAGTTCTTCCCCTCTCATGTATCTCCTTCACCGTCCACGTTTTTTTTTTTTTAATCTGTTGCGTTCCCTCTGTTCTTATATCGTTCTCATTTTCCTCCTTTCGTTCCTCTACTTTCACTTTCCACCGTGTGACTCCCTCTGTCTACGGTAACCCTTCCTCACCTTTCACGCTTCCCTCTTCTTTCACCAGATTATCAATACTGTTTTAGTTGACCCTTCTTCCGTGATGGTTCTCTTGCCTCTTCTCCATCTCCTCGTTCTCCCAGATCTTCCCTCGCCTTCCTTTCCGCTGCCTTCCCTCTCTCCTTCCTCTAATCACAGCCTCCTCTTACATGAATCCCTGCTTACTCTCTCACTTTCTTCCACAATATTTTTGTTTCCATTTTGTCTCTAATCTTCATGTTTTTCCTCTCAGTTGTTCCCATCCCCCTCATTCCTTTACTGATTAATTCACATCTCTCTCTCTCTCTCTCTCTCTCTCTCTCTCTCTCTCTCTCTCTCTCTGTACATATAGACGTATGAGAAAATTGTACAGGGTGAGTATGATTTCCGATTACTATGTGAATGTTCTGCCTTTGTTCCCAGTAACTTTCCTGGGCTTCTTAATTCACTCAACACTGTTTGCTTGAAAGAAAAGGAAGAAATGAAGTTGGGGAAGAAAGAGGGAGGAAATAAGGTAAGGAAGGAAAGAAGGATGGAAGAAAAAAGAAATAAGAAGGACTAACGTAGCCAAAGGGCAAATGAAGACAGATAGGTAATAAATAGAAGGAAGGGAGGAAGGAAAGAGGACGGGAGAAGATATACTGAAGAAAGTGTACTGAAGGAAGAAAAGGAGCATAGAACGAAGGAAGGAGAAGAAAGACCGAAAGAAAGATGGAAAGCGGGAAGAGAAGGACAAAGGAGGGAAGAAGAAAATAAGGGAAGGAATAATGAAAGTAAAGAAGGAGAAAGGAAGGAAGAAGAGGATGAAGATGGGAAAAGATGACAGTAAAGAAAAGAAATACATGGAAAAGAGACAGGAGGGAAATAAGGGAAAATGGAAGGAGGGAGGGAGAAATTAAGAAAATGTGAGTAGAAGAAAGAATGGAAAGAAGGGAAACGAAAATGAAGTAAAATAACAAAGGCGGAGTAAGAATGAAGAAAAACACGAAAAAAGAAAACCATGAAATAAAGAAAAACGAAAGAAAAAATGTTGATGCAAAAAATGAACGTACCGGTACTTCAAAAATAAATCAAGGAACTGGAATCGGAAAAAGGAATAACTAAAGGAGGAACTCAATAGCGGTAAAAACAACACGACAGGTTCGAAGTTGTCCACATAAATATTCTGAGGGGCAGGAGAAAAGCACAGAAAAGCAATAAATAAACTAAAGGAAACCAATAAAGAAACCAAAGAGACTAAAAGAGAATCAACAGAACAGGGATGAAGTGTCACGAAAGACATGATAAAAGGAACACAGGATTAAACGAAAGTCTGTTTTTTTTTTTTTTTTTTTAACACCTTTTCCACAATGAGTTGAATATTTAGAGACGTTATGGTAAAGGCTTTGTACATACCTCTCAATCAGTACACAAAAAAAGAAGGCAATTCAGAATGAAAACGTCTAAACTGACAAGGAAAACAAACTGAAATTAGTAAAAACAAGCTGAAGGGGTGGGAGGGAAAGCCGGGCGTGCGCAAAGCCCCGAAAACGCGTAAAATAAAACAATCGGGAAGCCAGGGGAAAATTGTCGTGCAGGTGGGTAGGAATTGTTGTACTGTCCCTGGGAAACGTATTGGTCAGCCCGCAGGAATGTATCGTAGGGTGGAAAGACTACAACAGTGGCGTGGCGGGTGGAAATACGACAACATACATTTGAAAGGGAAATATAATGGCCTCTACGACCGACATTAATGGTTATATCTTTGACAGAGAAGTAAGTAATGCTCTGAGTGGGAATACTATTGTACTGACTGTGTGATTGATTAGTGGGTATTGAACAGCGGTACAGGGTGTTAGAAAAGACACTACCGCAGCCCACACACTATCACATCATACTCTTCCACAGCCTGCACACACCTCACTGCCAGGCCACTCATTACCACAACTTACACACACTTCCCATTGCCACACCACACACTTCCTCAGCCTGCACACATCTCACACTTCCACGCTAACATAATCTACACATACGTCACATTGCCACGCTACCATAACCTACGCACCTCATACTGCCACGCTACCATAACATACACGCCTCCTATTGCCACGCTACCATTACATACACACCTCACACTATCACATTACCATAGCATACACACACCTCATACTACCACACCAGACACTACCACAGATTAAACAAACCTCACATTGCCACACCACACATTTCTACAGCTTATACACACCTCACACTGCCACACCACACACTGTCACGGTCCACACACACCCTTACTTCCACACCACAGGCCACCTCAGTTTGCACACACTTAACACTGCCACACCACCGACTACCACATCTTGCACACACCTCACACTGCTGCAACCCAGACTACTCCACCTTGCACACACTTCACATTGTTTCATAACACACTGCCAGAGCTTACACCCATCTCATACTACCACACCACACACTAACAGTTTGCACATGCCTCAGGTGGTTGGTGGTGGCGCCACTCACCTGATGTAGTGCTGCCTACTTTTTCCCACACCTACTCGTATATCATTCAGCTCTCCTTTCTTCCTATTTCTCTGAACCTTCATGTAACTTTATTAACATTCTTTCCTCTTCAGGTGACTCTAGACTGTGCGACAAGCCTAATGTTTTCTTGTAACCCAAGAAACCATTTACAACGCTAGGTGGTAACCATATAACCAAATGACTGGGTGATGTGGAGCATACCATAATGCCCTTGTTAATTGGGTGGAGAGATGCAAATGCGGCGTTCATCCGGGCACCAAACATCAACACGCTTCCCCCCGTCTTCCTGTGACGAACCACTCACTGTCCATTGCAGATGGGACATCTGTACGGGGAATTGCTTGCCTGTGGTTGATGGATCTCCTCGACCAGACACCAGGGTTACTCAACAACAGCAACAACAAAACACACCTCTCACTATGACATTGTACACTCCACAGCTTACACACACCTCACACTTCCATACTACACACTACCACAATCTACACCCACATTGCCACACCACATGCTACCACAGCTTACAAACACCTCATACTGCCATACCATACACTACCACAGCCTACACACACCTCACACGCCACACCACACATTACAACAGTTTACATGCAATTCAGTGCTGGAGAAGGGTATACTCAACTGATCGTTCAATAAACGTCCCTCAGGTCCCTCCTTATCCTCTGAAAGTGCGAAGGTGGACTGCTGGAGAAGGGCACCTTCAACCAGCAGTCCGCTGAATTCATTTTTCTCAAGAACATGGTTGCTATAACTAAAACAGCAACAACTACTGTTTACATACAACCCGCCCTTTCGCGCCTCACACTACCCGAGTTTACGACAACTCACCCTGCCATACCCCACACTACCCAAGTTTAAACAACTCACACTGGTACGCCACACACACACACACACACACACACACACACACACACACACACACACTGCAACTCCTCACATTACCACACCACTTATAGACGCTGCCTACAACTCATTTTTTTTTTTTTTTTTTTCGGGGAGAAAATGCACTTGACAGGTCGATGATGACTGGATGAATGCAATATGTGCGAATAACATCGTTGTATTTCAAATAATTACCAGTAATTATCAGTAACTAGCAATCGTTTGAAATACAACGATGTTATTCGGACATGTTACATTCAGCCGATCGTCACCAAACCTGCCAAGTGCATCTTCGCCTCGATAAAAGAAAGAAAGAAAGAAAAAAACAAAAAAAACTAAGTTGCACGAGCCTGCGGGTGGGATCCAGGCCAGGTCAGGAGAACTGGTAAGGCAGGGATTCAGGACAGAAGGTAGGAGACAAAGCCCACAGTCAAACTTTGTTCAAGCTGGTGATGCTGCTGCCTTATCTTAACTGCCTCGCTCCTCCACTTTCACAATACCAATTCAATGGCTTTTGGACTTTACAAGTAGTTTACCGCTTCTCCCCAATCTCATGGATACCTCGATTTCACCCTCATATATTCAGAACTTTTAACATGGCTTACTTTGTTCAGTATCTGTAACCACTTCAGTAAGACAACACACTACTTACTTCATTTTTGCTAAAACCGAACGATCTTACACACATTTGGAGAGCCTTTCAGTAATGACGGAGTTCATCATTAGCATTACCATCGTTAGCCACTCTAAATCCATTACTGTTGATCAAATACCCTCTCAGCTTTGTGCATCTTGTGACTGTGCCACTCTTTCATATTTTGCCTGTAACTCCTCTTACCTTTTAACACTGTCGTCTTTCCTCTTCCTCCCATGTTTTTCCATCTGCACTTGCCATCTTCTACTTAATTGCCTCTTGCTCCATCTGTTTTCTTTCTTCTATCTGCATCTCCTGTCCACCTCCGGTTTTGCTCTTTTATTGCCTGTATAATATCATTGAAATTAGTTTACTTCATTAGCCATTTTAAATTCAGCGGTATTCCCACCATTGTTTTCTCTGGTGCTCTGTCTGTTTCCATTAGCTTCATATCGCCCGTCCTGGAGCGATAATGTTTTTCCCGTCTCTCTCTCTCTCTCTCTCTCTCTCTCTGTTCTTACCTTACCTAATTGTTCTTACCTAATTGTATCTTTACCTAGGAATGGGTCAAGCTCGTACTGTCCCGTGTCTTAAACCATATTTATCGTACATATCCTTAAATTTGTGAATTGTTTTGGCACACACTATTTCATTCGGTAGTGCATTCCATTGATCAATTGCTCTGTTGGGGAAACTGAATTTCCTTACGTCTTTATCACCTCTCTTCTTATGCAGTTTTTTGCAGTGTCCTCTTGCTGATGCTTCCCCATATGTTAAGTAATCATTTATGTCAATTTTCTCTTTCCCTGATATGCACTTATATAGCATTATCATGTCACTTCTTTTCCTTCTCTCCTGTAGTGCTGGTAGATTCAGTTTATTTAGTCTTTCTTCGTAGCTTAGGTCCCTTAAGCTTGGTATCCATCTTGTACCGGCCCTTTGAACTTTTTCAATCTTGTCTATGTGTTTCTTGAGATGAGGACTCCAGACTACTGATGCATATTCCAGGGTTGGTCTAATGAATGATGTTATTATCCTTCTTAGCATGTCTTCATTTACGCATGTGAATGCTATTCTCTTATTTGCAAGCAGTGTATACATGTTCCGTACCTTCTCGCTGACGTGGTCAGCCGGAGATAGTCTGTTATTGATAATCACACCTAGGTCCTTCTCTCTTTCTGATGTGTATAGGGTTTAATTTCCTAACGTATAATCCCAATCAGGTCTATTTCCACTTTTACCAAACTTGATTACATGACACTTGTCCACATTGAATTCCATTTGCCATGTATTACTCCATTCATAAAGTTTATTTAATTATTCTTGTAGCTCTTTACAAGAGTCTGTGTTAGTAATCTCCTTTGTATTTTTGCATCATCTGCAAACATATTCAGATAGCTTTCATTTCCAGTGTTACTGTTTATATCATTTATATACACTAAAAACATGATTGGTGCCAGCACTGAACCCTGTGGTATTCCACTAGTCACTTCTTTCCATGATGAGTAGTTTCCCCTTAGTACTGTTCTCATTTCTCTTTTTATGGGAAAATCTTGCATCCAACAAAACAGTTTGCCTTGAATTCCTCCTTGATGGTACAGTTTCCATAAAAGTCTTTGGTGTGGTACTGTGTCAAATGCTTTCTTGAAATCTAAATAGATACTGTCCACCCATCCTTCTCTTTCCTGTATTGTGTTTGTTACTCTGTCATAGTAGCTCAACAGATTAGTAACACATGCTTTTCCTTTTCTGAAACCAAACTGTCTTTCTGTTATCATACTGTGTTCTTCTAGATGATTTTCCCAAGCTTTTCTTATAAGCTTTTCTAATACCTTGCTTACAACACTGGTCAGTGATACTAGTCGGTAGTTGAGTGGATTTTGCCTATTTCCTTTTTTGAATAAGGGGACAATTTTTGGTTTCTTCCAAATATCAGGTAGTTTACCTTGACCCAAGGATTTCTTGAGAATTAAAAATAATGGTTTACTTAACTCCTTTGCACATTCTCGTAGTACCCAACGTGAAATTTCATCAGGACCACTTGCTTTTCCTCTGTCTAATTTACTTAACTTCTCCTGTATTACTTTTTCTGATATTTGTATATCTGGTAGTATGTGTGGACATGCATGTTCCACATAGTCCCTCTCAAAAATTTTTTCTTCTGTAAAAACTAATTGGAAATTCTTATTTAGTGCTTCACAAATATCTTTCTCTTGTGTATAGGTGATTCCCTCGTCCGTAATGGATTGTATTATATCTTTTACTTTGGTTTTGCTTCTGATGTAGCTGTAAAACAGCTTTGGTTGATCGCTACTTTTATTTATTATATCCTCCTCAAACTGTTTTTGGACTTCCCTCCTTATTCTTGTATAATCGTTTCTTGCCTGTTTGTAATTATTATACGCCCTTTCACTATTGTGTCTCCTGTATCTATTCCACAACAAATATCTTCTTTCTTTTGATTTTTTACATTCTGTATTGAACCATTTCTGTATTCTCTTATCTGCTTCTTTGTGCTGTGGGATGTACTTCTGGACTCCTATTTCATAAAATTCACAGAAATTTTTATATACAGCATTTAAATCTTGTCCTCTAAGATCATTTTCCCAATCAACTTCTAAGAAATACTTCTTTAGGTCTTGATAATTTCCATTTTTATAGTTTAGGCTCTTTTTGTAATTTTCATTGCTGTTACTATGTCATATGCTATCCAGAAGTTGTAATTTAGTACTGCATGATCGTTTTTGCCGAGTGGAGGGTGATATATTAAACTGTCAATATCATTTTCTTGCCTAGTAAATATTAGATCTAGCATTGAAGGTACATCGAGTCCTCTTTTTCTGGTGGTTTTTCTGGTGTGTGTGTGTGTGTGTGTGTGTGTGTGTGTGTGTGTGTGTGTGTGTGTGTGTGTGTGTGTGTGTGTGTGTGTGTATTCCTATTATATCTCTTGAATGGCTTGAGGTATCAACATGAAACCTTCAGGGTATCAAGATATGGCCAAAATCTTGGCCGAGTTCGAAAATGGGCATTCGAGGTCAAGGTCAAGGTCACCAAAATGGCTGCCAAAGGTCAACTAGTTTTCCTCGCCCGCCTTTAGCACCATTATATAACATGAACGGCTTGAGCTATCAATGTGAAACCTTCAGGGTATCAAGATATGGCCAAATTCTTGGATTTGGGAAGCAGCATATTCTGGTGGACGATTAGCATTCGGTTCCCCAATGCTTTTTTTTTTTTTCATTTTCCAAATGTTTTGTTACTAGGGTTCAGGTTCATAAGTTATGTTTGGTATTACAGAGCAATTATATACCTTGTTTTCTGCACAAAATGATGAGGAGGTTTTCACTGTCTCTTTATTTATCTTGTACTTTCCATCCAGTATTAATATTATTGACTTCGCTTTCGTGATGTTTCCGTAATTTTAATACCTGGTCTAAATTCATGTATGCCTCAGCTGACATTTAGCCACCTGTGCTGTGCTGGAGGTCGAGGGAGATGGAGGTCGAGAGCGAGGTGGAGAAATAAGGTAGAAATGTAATTGTTTATGAGAGAGGGGGCGTATTGGAGAGAAAACAGTCTGATTGATGAGTACACAGTGACGTGGAGACGATTCGTTTGTGGCCACCCGTTCTGGGATTAAGGCGTCTGGTAATAGATGGACAACTGCGCAAACGATCAAATTACGGTCTATCTAATGACAGTATTTTATCCACTGCTCCACGATCAGGTAAAAGCTGCCTGTACCTGCTACGTAGAGGCAGTTTCTACCTGAGCAAGGCTTAGTGCATAAGTTATCTGACCGTCATCAAACAGTTCTGGGTTCGATCCCTTGCATGGCATTGGTGGATATATATATATATATATATATATATATATATATATATATATATATATATATATATATATATATATATATATATGTATATATTTATATATATATATTTATATATATATATTTATATAGATGTATGTATATATATATATATATATATATGTATATATATATATATATATATATATATATATATATAGAGAGAGAGAGAGAGAGAGAGAGAGAGAGAGAGAGAGAGAGAGAGAGAGAGAGATATCCAGCATCTAATCCTACATTGCCCCATGAGGGGCGTAGGAGTCCTAGGCTAGGCAATTGGTCCCGACATTTAAGATGAGAGTGACCAGCCTCACTTATCCCTGAGTGGCATTACATGAGCAATGAACCCCAACCACCCCTTGGATATAAACCTTCACCAGCTCAATCCGATTGGAGCGCAATAATTACCCACTAAACCACCAGGTGCCAAAATTTGGCTATATGGTTTGTCACGAGTCGGCTCGTGACATTAAATTTAGTGGGAAACTGCGAACTCTAGTAGAATCCCAGTGTTTATCGTTCAGTTAACCGTTCACCCGTTCATAAGTGATTGTCTTTGTGCGAGACATTAGCGCTTCTGTTGAGCGATTTGTTGTGGGCGTGTTTCGCTCATTCTAGCCGTTGGTAATGCGGTTGGACGCTCCCCTCTTTCCCACGACTTGGTCAGTCAAGGTTTGAGCGCCGTGGAAGTAGGTAGTGTGTGGCAGTGTCCTTCCTACGACGCAGTTCCCACCGCTGCCGTATTCCCACATAGCTGTGATTGGCGAGAGGCTCAGCGTGTGCAGTGTCCTTCCTCAGTAACGACACCCAGGCATCCGCTTTGTCCACTTTTCTGACCAGTAATTTCTTTTCGTTTTCCTTGGCTTAAGGGTTAGCTTTTGAGTGAGCGAGTGAGTGCGATCTCCTTACTTTGAATTCACTTGAAATGTAACGTAAATTTATTCCTTTGTAATCAATAAATTTAACAGTTCTTTTTCTCGAGCTTAATGTAATGTAAACTCGTGTTTTATTTTCCATATTAAGCTTATTCTAGTTGCAGCTCCTAGCTTGCATAAACGCTTTGCTATTCGTAACTGGTACTTAGGCCAGTCTTTTGTATTAAGCTTAAAATCCGTTGTGCCATCTAGGAGTTAATGCATCAGCAAGAATCTGTTATTATTAACAGCATTAGTTATTGATTGTCACGCATGAGGTCACTTTCTCCAGAGGCTAACAGTACTAATAAACAGCAATTGTGAGGAATTAGTCTCTGCTGTGTACTGTTGAGAAAGTTTATAAATTCTCGTCCTGAGAGAATCGGCAAAGCAAGCCAGCATAAAGTAATCATTGCTTGATTTTAACATGACAATTCATTGCCCTGCTCTCAGTATTACTGAACATTATCCTTTAATATTTCATACTTCTTTAAAACCCCGTGACAATTGGCGACCTCATTCCAGGATATTAACTCCTAGCTCTAAAGCTATTCACGAGATAATACTCACTCGTTCATACTTAGGTATTTATCATTAAAGTCTATAGGCACTACCTTACTGGTGATTATTGATTCATTTTTATTAATTTACATAATAGTTTTCACATTCAGTTGTTTGTTTAATTTTCTTTCTTCACCAGTTTAATTAGATAAAAACTGGTCACCACTAACCTGTGCCTATATTCTTTATTCTCGATTATTGACATCTTTCTCTGAAAAAATTCCAGTCAGTACTGGGTCACTAGTTTATTAGATTGTGTTAGCATCATGTCCACCAGCGTCTATGTACAGGAAGCCAAAGATATGGGTCTTACAGACCCAACTGAAATTAAGAATTATGTCCTCTCTCGGCTTAGTCACGAGCAGCAACGCGAGAGTGATGCTCGTGAATAGCATAGAATCCAACGCGAACACGAGCGAGAACAACGTGAACACGAGCGAGAACAGCGCGAACACGAACAAAAACAACGCGAACTCGAGTTAGCACAAGAGTGACAACAACGCGAATAAGAGCAAAAACGGCGCGAACTCGACTTAGAACACGAGCAGAAACAGTGCGAACTCGAGTTAGAACATGAGCGAGAACAGCGTGAGGAACGAGAGAGAACGAGAACATGAACGTGCCGAGCGAGAAACACGCGAAAAACACGAATTTGAAATGTTGAAGCTTAAGTGAGATTCCTTGGCTTCAGACACATTTGGTGCAGCTGGTCCAAGCTCCACGAGCGTTCTCCCTGCACATGTTATGGCAACCCCACACATCAAGCTTCCCCCATATAAAGATGGCGAGCGAATCGAGCCATACATAGCTCGTTTTGAAGACATTGCTCAACTGTACCAGCTGGATGATGCAGCTAAGCGGCTTCAGTTTCTTACCCTGTTTGAGTGCCCTGCCCTCGATATTCTCCACAGAATTCGTGGAGACAACCACACATATGAGATGATGAAGGCCGCACTCATCAAAGCGTACGGTCTCACAGTTGACGACGCCAAGTGTCAGTTCATGAGGGCGCGTTTACAGGATAAAGAGACTGCCATTCAGTTTCTTGACCGGCTTACTGCTTACTTAGATGAGTGGATGGAGAAAGATGAAACTCCTTCCATGCACGCATGAGGGGATAATTGACCTTATGCTGTGCACTCAGCTAGAAAAGTCGTGGCCTACTGAACTTACGGCTCAGCTTAAGATCTGCCAGGTAAGAGTTGCCAGCCAAATGGTGAAGAAGGTTGACGCATTCTTTACTGCATATGGGTATCAAACTCGCAAGCAGGATACCTGGAACAGGAAACCTGATAAATCTGGGAAACCGTCTCAGACTGAACCCCAGCAACAAGGCCATTTTCAGAATAATGGCCAAGGTCCAAAACCGCAGTTCAAGGACCAGGGGTAAAACACTCAGAAGCATGAGTGGAAGAGGTACAACAAGTACTCTAACCAGCACCAGTATCAGCCACGCAACCGACCATTAGGACCGTCCTTTTCATCACCAGCTCAAGTGAATAGGAGGCAGGAGGCAAACGCAGCCTTCATTTCTCAGCAGCAGCACGGTGGTCACGTCCCTACCAGTACGGGTACTCCCCCACAGTTCTCTAGTCCCACAGTGACAGTGAACCCCCCTCCACAGATGGCCAATGCTCCATCTCCCCAGGCAGTGAGTATGGCCCCTCACGTATCTAGTTCACAAGGCACCATGTTTGCCGCATCATTTATTCAGCAGCCTAATCAGTGGCTAGCTGCTTCCTCCACAGGCCCTCCCACAGGTGACAGTACCTTCCTTGTTCTGCCAGGGTTTGTGGGAGGCATTCCTGTGAAGGTCCTGAGAGACAATGGTTCCTCAGGTTGCTCTGTCAGGCAGAGTCTAGTTCGGCCTGAGCAGTACACAGGTCGACAGACCCAAGCTAACCTTATAGATGGATCAGTGAGATTGTTCCCTGAGGCACGTATCCAGGTGGCATCTCCATTTTACACTGGTATGACACTCGCAGTTGTCATGCCAGAACCTTTATTTGACCTAATCATAGGCAATATTCCCGGTGCCAAGGATAGTTGCACCGAAGATGACGCTACTCAGACTTCAGCTGCAGTAACATGAGCCATGGCTGAGGCTCCAGACTGTGTCACCTCGGTGACCATTGAATCGCCGCAAGATCTGATGTATAGCCAAATTGTTGTTCAAGAACAACATTCTGACCCGACACTTGCTGCCGTGCAAAAGAAACAAAAGGGTAGAGTGATAAAGTATTCACGAGGAGGTCAAGCCAAGTTCCTTCGCAAACAAGGACGGCTGTACCGTGAGTCACGAACACCCGAGGGCGAGGTTCGACTGCAGTTTGTCGTTCCCGCAAAGTACCGCCAAGCAGTGTTAGAATGGGGTCATTGTTCAGCCTCAGGAGGTCACATGGGCAAAAGGAAGACCCAGGGCCATATCCGAGCTGACTTTTTCTGGCCAGGGATGGGACGAGACATAGATAGTTTTGTGCATTCTTGCAGTGTGTGTCAAAGTAACACCAATCAGGGACATGTCCTTCCTGCGCTGTTTGAACCCACACTCATAATCTCTGAAGCAGTTGAAAGAGAGGGTAGTGGTAATGTGGGTGTAGACCCGATGTCTCGCCTACTAACTGATGACTAATATGGGCAACTGTTGTATGCTGGGTTCCGTAAGATAGGTGTTCTCAGAGATTTGAGTAATCCAAGGACCAGCCTGGTTCCCAGTTAAAAGTGTAGACTTGATGTCTCACCTGTTGACCCCACAGGACACAGTATGTCCAGGGCCTGTCCATACCTATGTACCATAAGTTAAGGGGGAAGTTTGAGAACCCTGCAGAGACAGTCCGAGACTGTGTATGAATTACCTTGTGGAACGTCTCAAGCTGTGGGCCTCTCTGAGGATTCCCGGAGAATGCACAATATCCACATGAGTGTTCACACCCACGGTGGGTGTTAAAACATGACCTGCCCGAGATTGTGTAGCGATTCTCAGCTTCCTGTTATTAGTCATAAGTGTAGAGTTAGGTTAATCAGTATACTGCCCGTTCTAAGAGATTTGAGCAATTCAAGAACTGACACGTTTCCTGGTTAATATTGTTAGGTTAACTAGTAAACTGCCCGTTCTAAGAGATTTGAGCAATTCAAGAACTGGCACGTTTCCTTGTTAATAAGCATTAACCAGTAAACTATAAGGGTTCTAAGCAATTTGTGAATTCAAGAATTATGTTTCCTGGTTAATAATGACATAAGTACTGATTGCTAGGCAGAGAGAGAGAGAGAAATAACAGTTTTGATGCTCCACCTTAATTCCTTTCGCAGGTGCAGCTGGTGGGTGCAGTATTGCCGTGCAGATCAGCTGGTCATCCCTGTCGCATGCTGCCGCCTCTTCTCTTCTGCCTTGTTGTCATTATTTACTATAAATTTGTATTACATGATTTTACACGTAGGTACAGTTACACCACAACTGTCACACCTACACCGTGTATTACATACATTTAGCTACATAACAATTAGTTGTTAATGTAAATGTAGAGAACTTTTCGCTCAGTTTGACCTGAGTACAGGATTTTTCACCGTCGTCACGGAGTTTTTCCCTCAAGCTTCCTTCTATTAACATAAATACGAGGTTTTTTCACTCACTGGCGACTGCGACTTTCTCCTGTAGCAGGATAGCATACACACACCACAGTGTGAATCTTGTGTGACTGAGTTAGGATTCATATGTATGTATATTGAAGTCTTTTTCCTGGAAAAAAATTTCAACTTTTGATGGGGTGTAATGTCACGAGTCGGCTCATGACATTAAATTTAGTGGGAAACCGCGAACTCTAGTAGAATCCCAGTGTTTATCGTTCAGTTAACCGCTCACCCGGTAGGGAGTGTTTTCAAAACAATTTTTCACTGTCATAAGTGATTGTCTTTGTGTGAGACATTAGCGCTTCCGCTGAGTGATTTGTTGTGGGCGTGTTTCGCTCATTCTAGCCGTTGGTAATGCGGTTGGACACTCCCCTCTTTCCCACGACTTGGTCAGTCAAGGTTTGAGCGCCGCGGAAGTAGGTAGTGTGTGGCAGTGTCCTTCCTACGACGCAGTTCCCACCGCCGCCGTATTCCCACATAGCTGTGATTGGCGAGAGGCTCAGCGTGTGCAGTGTCCTTCCTCAATAACGACACCCAGTCATCCGCCTGTCCACTTTTCTGACCAGTATTTTCTTTTCGTTTTCCTAGGCTTAAGAGTTAGCTTTTGAGTGAGCGAGTGAGTGCGATCTCCTTACTTTGAATTCACTTGAAACGTAACGTAAATTTATTCCTTTGTAATCAATAAATTTAACAGTTCTTTTTCTCGAGCTTAATGTAATGTAAACTCGTGTTTTATTTTCCATATTAAGCTTATTCTAGTTGCAGCTCCTAGCTTGCATAAACGCTTTGCTATTCATAACTGGTACTTAGGCCAGTCTTTTGTATTAAGCTTAAAATCCGTTGTGCCATCTAGGAGTTAATGCATCAGCAAGAATTTTTTATTATTAATAGCATTAGTTATTGATTGTCAGGGGTGAAGTCACTTTCTCCAGAGGCTAACAGTACTAATAAACAGCAATTGTGAGGAATTAGTCTCTGCTGTGTACTGTTGAGAAAGTTTATAAATTCTCGTCCTGAGAGAATCGGCAAAGCAAGCCAGCATAAAGTAATCATTGCTTAATTTTAACAAGACAATTCATTGCCCTGCTCTCAGTATTACTGAACATTATCCTTTAATATTGCATTTATCTTAAAAACCCCGTGACATGGTTACCACCCAGCGTAGTAAATGGTTTCCTGGTGCACAGAAAACCATTTGGCTTGTCACTCAGTGTAGAGTCACCCACAGGCTGAAGGAAGTGGAAAGAATGAAGGAAAGAAAGACATAAGAGGAAGCTTAAAGTCACCCGTATGCAGAAGGACAGGGAAAGAATGAAGGAAAGAAAGACAAGAGAATGGAAGGAAAGAAGTATGGAGAGGAAAGAGCAGACACCCGAGAGCAGCACTACATTGAGTGAGTATATACGGTACTATGACTTAAATACAACGTCATGATCCATCCGGTCAACAGGGTCATAATGTTTCCCAGACGTCATATTATTGTGATGAGTCTGGGAAGTAAAGAGCAGCTGGCCCAGGCATCCAGTCATTGATAGATTGCGGGACACACCTCTTAGCCCAGTTTTAGCTCCTCCCCTTTTCGGTCTCGTCCAATCACATGGCACTCTTGGTTTGGGACTCTGTGACGTCTATCAGCCAGCTGCCAGCCAGCCCTACCAATCAGTTGCTTATTGTAGTCAGCGGGAGAGGTGTCGAGCTGTTTTTTCCATAGTTTTTTTTTTTTTTTTTGCTGTTTTTTCTCAACATGGCGGAGGAGCTCAGTGATAGTTCTGGTGAAGAATTTGTACCAGATGATGGTGGATCTGAGAGTGATGACGACCTCTCAAGCAATGAAATAAGTGACGAAACAAGTGATATTGAGGAACGTGTCGTGAAATGAGGCTGGTGCTTGGTGTCAGACATGTTCAATGGTGAGAGGCCAGAAGAAAAGCCACGCTCACTGCATAATTCTCAGGCATAAATCCTGCGCTAGGTCCCTAACCTTGTACAACACCTGGAGATGCTTTCAAATACTTTTTTGACTGAGAGGTAATTTCCTCTCTTAGTGAGCGGTGTAATGAAAAAGATTTTTTTTTTTTTTTCAGAAACAATCTACAGAAAAATGAGAAAATCAATGAACTGAAATGGTGCAAGGTTACACAGGATGAAATGCACACGTTTCTTGGTCTTGTAATGGGAATGGCCATGACTAAACTATATACCACGAATGATAATTGGACCAAAGGGGCTATATATTCAGGGCCGCCTATTTTCTGCAAATAGGTCATGAGCAGAGGCAGATTCTTTAGCATTTTGAAATATTTGAGGTTCTCTCCCCCATCCACAGTAGTGAAAAACCAAGCTGGTACAAGGATTGAGCCATACTTAGAAATGCTAAGAGACAGAAGTCAGTCACTGATGAGGCCACATAAACACGTAGCAGTTGATGAAGCCCTAATTTTATGGAAAGGTCGTCTTGGCTTCAGACAGTTCAAGACAAAACGTGCAAGATTTGGGATAAAGGCATTTGTTCTGTGTCCATCTGATAAGGAATGGACTGCGTACTCATGGAATTTTGAAATATATTATGGTAAAGATACGTTTGCTATGACAGATGTTGCTGCAGCGCCCTTGCCAGTGTTAGAGAAAATCGTTGTACACATGATGAAGGATTTACTTGATACTGGACGTCATGTCGTGACAGACAATTGATACACGAGTCTGAGATTGAGTGAATACCCGGAGCGACGTCAGACAACGCTGACTGGTGTTGTAAAAAGTGGGAGGGGCCCACCAAAGACAATTGTACAAGTTAGAAAGGAATCAATCTTTGTTTGCAAGGAAAGGAAATACATTGCTTGTGAAGTGGCAGGATAAGAAGGAGGTGCCTGCTAACCACAAAGTATGATGCAGGATTAGTTGAGAAATCTAAAACATACTTTGGAATTAAGACAGTTTTTATGAATAAACCACTGCACATAGAAGGGTACAATGAGATGATGGGTAGTGTAGATCTTGCTGGTCAGTTGCTTGAACCATATGAATCAAATAAGAAAAGTCTTGCATGGTTCAAGAAAACAGGCATTCATTTTATGTTACGTGTGATGCTCAATGGACATATTGCATTGCGAGCTACTACAGAGTACAGTGGTGGCTTCCTGCAGTTCATTTTGGATACAAGCTATGAAGTGCTAAATGAACATAGCTTGGGTGCAGCAATTGTATTGGATATATATAAAACCCAGAAAACTGTAAGTGCAAGGGTTGAAGTGCCAAGTGACACACACCAGTTTGTGCGTTTTGAAAAGGTAAGGCAAAAGAGATGTCGTGTGTGTTACCCCAAAGGGAAGGACACTGCATACCATTGCCCTGGGTGCCCTGGAGAGCCAGGACTGTGCTCATTGGATCATTACCGTGTGTGGCGTGAACAAAAGGCACCAGACGACCCCCAACCAGGACCAAGTGGAGAACCTACTCCTCATCACAACACCACTCCAGTCCCATCCTACCTCTCAACTCTTCCACTGTAAACCCAGCCCCCCCAAACCTTGCACGTAGGGACGCACTACACATCCACCTAATCATTGTCATTTCTGTACATCTGAGCCTGCAAATATCCTCCTCCTTTTCTGCCCAGGTCTCACTACCATACAACATTACACTCCTAACACATGCTGCATACAAAGATCCCATAGCACGTAGGGAGAGTCCTCTCAATGTCAGGAGAGGCAACAGCTCCCTGAACTTCTTCCAACCACTTCTCACCTCAGTCACAGGGCTAGCTCCAGCCTTACCTCCAGCACACAACATGTCTCCCAAATAACAAAACTTCCGCACACTCAAGAGATTCACCAGCAAGTTCAGTCCTTTCATGCCTGACAATCTCCACCTGCTCTCCCTGATACGTCGTACAAATATAATCAGCATTAGGCTCTCACAGTCTACCTCTGATACCACTACATCTCTTGTGCATCCATTTATCACAACATCGCACAAAATGGAATTACTTTCCACACCCTTGTGGCAAACTGCACATGGCCACTCTCCCTCGTCTTTGACAGTATCGTTAACAACCCTAGATATCATCATTTTTGTTTTTTATCTGCATTTACCCTTAAGCCCTATTGCCCCATACCATCTCTCCACTTCCTAAATCTTTCCTCCTCCTCCATTTCGTTCTCCGCAGTCAACACCAAATTATCAGCATACAACATATACCACGGGAGTCCATTTCTGGAGTCACGTGAGAGGGCTTCAAGTACCATGATAAACAACATGGGACTCAAAACTGACCCCTGATGCACACCAACGTTCAAGGAAAACTCATCACTCAAATCTCCATTCACTTTTACCTGGGTGCGAGCACCCACATACATAGCCATAACCACCCTACCCAGGCACTCCTCCAAGCCAAGCTTTCTCATTGCCCACTTCACCACCTCTCTAGGGACTCTGACAAAGGCGTTTTCCAAATCAATAAAACAAAATACAGACACCTTTTCTTACCAATATATTTTTCCTGAAGCTGTCGAACAACGAATATGGCATCAGTGGTCCCCCTACCTGGCATAAACCCAAACTGCATCTCATCAATATTCACTCTTTCTCTAATCATACCTTCAAAAACTCTCTCCATTTCCTTCATTTTCTTATCTAAAAGCTTTATACCTCTATAATTTCCTCTTTCCAGAGCGTCACCCTTCCCTTTATACACATTTACAATTACACTCTTCAGCCAATCATCAGGGACAACACACTCATAAGTAATCATATATATATATATATATATATATATATATATATATATATATATATATATATATATATATTGTTACGGAACAGAGAAAGATAATGTATACACATTAAGTGAGAATACTAAGAGTCACTACTGTCCCGTAAAGTTCCAGGTTCAAAACAAAAGAGTTAGGTAAAATTACAAGTTAAAGTTTAATGCTCAAACTAACAACAAAACATTCAGGACTCATAAGGATAATGTAATGGCAAAAAACAGGTTAAATATATGGTTAACTGCAATAGCCTCTATTAACACGAAATTAGCATGAGTAAATTTATCTAAGTCAGCCCTGTTAAAATGAGATACCAGATAATACTCAGTGAATGCCAGATATATTATTACAGATACAAAATATTATTAATGATGGCTGACAATAAGAACCTTACATAAATTACAAAAACCTTACTAGGCCTAAGAATCAACCTTATGCTACACAGTACAAGAAAAAATGCAACAACAGTTATACTCAAATTACACACAGCTGCTAGATGGCTGGAGACTTCCTGAGCACTCACAATAATAACAACTGTACAGGGGAGGACAGAGATGTGAACAAAATGAGGAGCAGATCTAAGTGGCGATGATGCAGAGACTGAGCTCATTATATAGGGGCCGGCAGAGCTTGATACAACTTGTAAGAAGGACGCGCAAATGAAGCCATGGGGACAAAGAGTTGACAATCCTGCTCTGAACAACGGAAAGGACGACTTACTCTACTATAACGGTAGAAGGGGGGACTGAGTCAGAACACGCTCGTGATCAAACATGCAGCATACTGTGCGTTAAAATTACACAAAGGATGATGAAATCATAGGCTATGTAGCATCTCCCCACAAAGAAAAAGAAATTTACAAAGGAAATTTCTTATTACTCTAAAACAATCTGTCTAAAGTCTAGATAAGCAACCTGCAATAACATTTTCTTTCCCCTTGACATGTTGTATGTCTAATGAATACTCCTGAAGAAGTAGACTCCATCTTGTCAATCTCTGATTTTTATCTTTAAACTTACTAAGGAATTTCAGTGGGTTATGATCGGTATAAATGACTATGGGGTCAAAACCAGAACACAAATAAAATGAAAAATGCTGTAAACCCAAAATCAAGGCCAAAAGCTTTCTCAATAGTTGAGTAGTTCTTTTGAGGTGGAGTGAACTTCTTACTGTAGTAAGATACAAGGTGTTCAATACCCTGATCATCCTCTTGCAGCAAAACAGCCCCAGCTCCTGTATCACTTGCGTCAACAGCCATCTTAAAAGGCTTAGCAAAATTTGGAGTAGCGAGCACTGGCTGACTTAATAGGATAGCTTTAACTTTGCTGAAAGAGGATTCACAGTTATCGGTCCAGACAAATTTAACTCCCTTTTTCAGTAGGTCTGTAAGTGGTGATACAAGAATTGAAAAGTTAAGAACAAATCTCCTGTAATAACCTACCATTCCCAAAAATCTTTGTAGCTCTTTCCTACTTTTAGGTCTGGGAAGATCACTTATAACCTGAACCTTAGCTCCTGGTGGTGCAACATGTCCATCACCAATTACATACCCAAGGTACTGAACTTTAGCTTGACCAAACTCACACTTTGATAAATTAGCTACAAGATTAGCATGAACCAAACGCTCAAGAAATTTACTGACATGGCATAGGTGATCTTTCCAGTTGTCACTGAAGATTAATACATCATCAATATAAACAACACACCCTGCCAAACCCTCTGTTACAACATTCATGAGCTTCTGAAATGTGGCTGGTGCATTCTTCATACCATATGGCATTACCGAACATGCAAAAGTCTTTCCTAGTGTTACAAAACATGAGATCTCCCTTGCACATTCAGTCATAGGTACTTGCCAGTATCCCTTTAACAAATCAAACTTACTTATGTACCTAGCCTTTCCGATCTTGTCTATGCAATCTTCCACGCGAGGGAGAGGGTAAGTGTCTGTTTTGGTTATCTGATTAACATGTCTGTAGTCGATGCAAAGCCGCTGTGACCCACCCGGCTTAGGGACCAGAGTGACAGGAGAACTCCACTCGCTCTGACAGGGCTCAATCATCTTGTGGTCCAACAGGTAGCCAAGCTCCTTCTGGATGAGAGGAACTTTCACTGGGTTCACACGGTAAGGAGGCAGTTTAATTGGCTTTGCGTCTCCAACATCGACATCATGCATCAACACAGTGGTTCTTCCTGGAGTGGCACGGAACACTTGCGGGTACTCCTGCAGTAATGCCGAAAACTCCTGCCTTTCCTCGGGAGGTAGATGAGAAAGCTAAGTCTGGAGATCATTCATGATATCAGGATTCTTCCCCAAACTATCGCTCAGGCTCATACTGCATGGGAGAGCTTCACTTGCAGACTCGGGTGGAACAGCTACATTGCAGACTGGGTTATTTTCATCCCGCCTGTGATATAACTTTATCATGTTGATGTGACAAAGTTGCTTGTTCTTTCTACGATCTGGTGTGGCGATGACATAGTTGATATCACTGAGTTTCTTCTCCACGAAATAAGGACCACTAAACTTGGCTTGAAGAGGTTGCCCATGAACTGGTAGCAGAATCAAAACCTGATCTCCTGGCTGAAAGTGGCGTAACCTGGACTTCTTATCATACCAAGTCTTCATCTTCTCCTGAGCAGCTCCTAAATTCTCTCTCGCCAGCTGTAAAGCAGTGGACAGCCGTTCTTTGAACTTCATCACATACTCCAGCAGGTTGACGTCATCTTCCTCTGACAGCCAGCATTCCTTGAGTAACTTAAGGGGTCCTCTTACTTCATGGCCAAACAGTAGTTCAAAAGGTGAGAAGCCCAGTGATTCATTTGGAGATTCTCTTGCAGCAAACACAACGAATGGAAGACATTTATCCCAGTCTTTCTGATGTTCCAAACAGTATTTCTTGAGCATCGATTTGAGTGTTTGATGATATCTCTCCAATGCTCCTTGGGTCTGGGGATGGTAAGCTGAAGACGTGATCTGGGTGATGCCCAACTCTTTCAGAGACTGCTTGAAAACGTTTGACATGAAATCACTTCCCCGGTCTGACTGTACCTCCTTGGGCAGACCAAACTTTGTGAAGAACCCTAGCATTTCCTTAACCACGTTCTTTGCTGAGATATTCTAAGTGGAATGGCTTCAGGATAACGAGTAACCATATCAATCAGGGTCAACACATAAGAAAATCCTGAAGAAGTCTTAGGAAGAGGGCCCACAATATCCACCAACACACGGGTGAAAGACGCCTCAAAAGGAGGAATGAGAACTAGAGGTGCAACCTTTTCGGTCTGATTACACTTCCCCACAACTTGACAGGTGTGACAAGACTTACAATACCATGAAACATCCCTGAAGATACCTGGCCAGTAGAAGTGTTTCAAAATGCGTGCCACAGTCTTCCTCACTCCAAGGCGTCCTGCCAAACTGGAATCATGAGCCACTCTAATGATATCCTGCCTACAAACACGAGGGATGACAACTTGATGTACAACCTCCCATTCACAGTCGGCTGATGCTGTTGGGGGTCTCCACTTCCTCATAAGTACTCCTGACTTTATATAATAACAAGTAGAAGCACCAGCTGACTCTTCCTCACTGCAAGCAGAGTTAGCAAGACCTTTCAACTCAGGGTCAGCAACCTGCAACTCAACCAACTCTTGAAGAGACAAATTATCAACACTACGTGGTACTGCCTCATCTGGTGAGTGGTCCAAATTAGCAAGAAAAGTGTCAGCTAGGATAACATCATCATCATCATCATCCTCTAAATCACCAGTAACTTCAGACTTAGCCCTAGTGACAGCACATGCAGGGAACACATCAGGGACATCACAATCCTGGGTCGCAGCCACTGGCTCACTAGACAACTGAGGAGCTGGACACACTTGACTTCCACCAATATCATTTCCAAGTAAGAAAGTTACACCTGACATTGGGAGTGTCTCAACCAACCCAACCATAACGGAACCATTAACAAAACCAGACTCTAAATTCACTCTGCACAGAGGGACAGAGAAGTAATTATTCCCTACGCCTTGTAAGATTACAGTTTCATCAGAGGAATTAACATTAGAGCCTAGAACACTGGTCAGCATAAGGGATTGGCAAGCACCTGTATCACGATATATTTGAACTGATTTCCTGTCATTACTGTCCAGAAGACTGACAAAACCATCAGACAGGAAATTAGCACATGAACTCTTGAGAGTGTCACCCACGTTACTGCTCAAAAGAGGAGCTCCATCATGAGAATTTAAGTTACCCCTCAAAGCAGGTTCAGTTAACTCAGTTAAAGAATTCTGGGAACTCTCAAGGGTGGACACTAGACCAATTGACTGAATATTTAAAGACTTCTTTTTGTTCACATCACGCTGTCTCCTGAAACATTTCTCCGTAGTATGACCAAGCTTACTACAATAAGTACATTTACTTTTCTGAAATCTAGAGGTGAAGCTGGTATTTACTTCCTGAGAAACATCATCTTTATTCTCTTTCCTGTTACCTGTACTCTGAGTAGAGGCAACGTACTTACTCTCAGCTTTCCCTTTTTCTCTAGAATATCTCCTGTGAGTGAGAACATATTCATCAGCTAAAACTGCAGCATCAGACAAATTATCTATTCTTCTCTCATCAAGATATAGGCTTACATCTTTATTAACACACCTCTTGAAGTCCTCCAGCAAAATCATCTCCTTAAATTTACCAAAATCAGAATCCACATTCTTAGAATTTAACCACTGCTCTAACAGATCTTCTTTGATTTTTGCATACTCAACATGGGATTGCTTATCTTCCTTATAAGTTGTCCTAAATTTTACTCTATAGGCTTCAGGAACAAGCTCATAGGCCTTAAGAATCAAGCTCTTTACATCATAATTATCAGATGGATCCTGAGGCAAAGATGCATAAGTTACTTGAGCTTTACCGGTGAGAACAGTTTGAAGGAGTACTGGCCAATATTTTTTGGGCCAATTAAAACCTGTAGCTACCCTCTCAAACAACTGAAAATATTTTGTTAATCAGATTCATTAAAAGGAGGGACAAGTTTAACATTTTTAGCCACATCAAAATCATCAGAGCTAGATGATCCAGTTCCACCTTGTTTCATGCGATACTTATGGTCTGCCTGAATCCTAGCTAGTTCAATTTGTGCCTGAGCCTGTATCTGTGCCTCCTGAATCAGAGCCTGAGATTCAGCCTCCTTAGCATTTGCTTGAAATTCAGCCTCCTTAACACGAGCCTCCTGCGGGGCTAGCTGTAACTTAGCTATTTCTATCTACGTTTGCTCATTTGGAGGAGTTACATTAAACAAGCTCTTATTAATCATGCCAACAATTTGATCTTTAGAATGATGAGAGTGAACTGCAATTCCCAATTGTTGAGCAACAAGCTTAAGTTCATTCTTTGTTCTGTTTTCTACATCACACACTGTTTTCACATTTGACAAAAAATCTTTGGCTTCATCAAGTGTAGAAATAGTAGACATCATGAATAAATCACAGTCACAAAATATCAAACAATATCCTTATGATATTATCCTGAATATCTTGATAAGAGGTCGCCAAATTTATGTTACGGAACAGAGAAAGATAATGTACACATTAAGTGAGAATACTAAGAGTCACTACTGTCCCGTAGTGTTCCAGGTTCAAAACAAAAGAGTTAGGTAAAATTACAAGTTAAAGTTTAATGCTCAAACTAACAACAAAACATTCAGGACTCATAAGGATAATGTAATGGCAAAAAACAGGTTAAATATATGGTTAACTGCAATAGCCTCTATTAACACGAAATTAGCATGAGTAAATTTATCTAAGTCAGCCCTGTTAAAATGAGATACCAGATAATACTCAGTGAATGCCAGATATATTATTACAGATACAAAATATTATTAATGATGGCTGACGATAAGAACCTTACATAAATTACAAAAACCTTACTAGGGCTAAGAATCAACCTTATGCTACACAGTACAAGAAAAAATGCAACAACAGTTATACTCAAATTACACACAGCTGCTAGATGGCTGGAGACTTCCTGAGCACTCACAATAATAACAACTGTACAGGGGAGGACAGAGATGTGAACAAAATGAGGAGCAGATCTAAATGGCGATGATGCAGAGACTGAGCTCATTATATAGGGGCCGGCAGAGCTTGATACAACTTGTACGAAGGACGCGCAAATGAAGCCATGGGGACAAAGAGTTGACAATCCTGCTCTGAACAACAGAAAGGACGACTTACTCTACTATAACCGTAGAAGGGGGGACTAAAGCAGAACACGCTCGTGGTCAAACATGCAGCATACTGTGCGTTAAAATTACACAAAGGATGATGAAATCATAGGCTATGTAACAATATATATATATATATATATATATATATATATATATATATATATATATATATATATATAAAACATAATGTGGCATTCTGTCAGAGCATACTTGAACCACAACTTTCAAGAATTTTATCATTCATTTTTATGACAACTCTGGGCGTAAAACAATAACAGTGAATAGCTATTAGTGTAACCCCTGTCCATCACCGAACCTACTCAAAACTATACTGAGACTATTCAGCAGTTTTTATTTATTTATTTCTTTTTTTATCAGAAAAATATCATCTATAATATTTAAACGGGTCAAATGTTCTTAGTTCATATTAGAGTTTTTTCCATATTGATCATTCTAACAGTGCTAATCAAAATCATCTTCTGAAATTTCTGCAAACACCTTCATGAATTGTCTGCCTCACCCCTTTCGGTCTCGATCTTTGTATTTTTTTTCCATTAACCTTATTGTTACATTAACTTTCCATAGGTGCTTTGGAGGACCCTAATAATATGTATCTTTTTTCCCTGACCATATACTGAGTTAAAAGTTGCTGTATGTTCTACCGACTCATGGGCCTTATCATAGTCCACAAACGCTAATCAAAGAGATTTAGCATGTTCCGTGGTCTTCTCAGTTAGCTAATTCATTGTGTGAATAAGATCCAGGTCAACGCTTCTGAGTTGGGGGAAGCAGTTGTCTGGAGGTAATCATCATCACTGTCCTCTCTTTTATTGTCTCTCAAATGCGCTGGGGGCCCGGGCTAGGCTACTTAGTCCCAACATTTAGGGTGAAAGTGGGAGTGGCCAGTTGTGCTTCCCCTGGGTGGCATTATGTGAGCAATAAACTCCAACAGTCCATAGCATGTAAACCCTTACAGGCCACATGTGGCTAGAGCACCTTAATCCTACTAGAATAGAAGAAATAAAAGGAAATATAGGTCTCTGGATTGCTGGGATTAATAAAGTCAGATGGAGATAAAGCAAATATAGATCATCATAATAAGGTAACAGATCCACTACCCACTTGCACAAGTAGGTTGTTGTGGTTTTTACTTTACCCCGATCAGCCTGGCCAAGCAGACCCGTCGACCGCAAGTACAGGTAATTTCTAGAAGTGCTATTTTAACCCAAGATGGTGCAGTTTTACGTGGTTAACCCTTTCAGCATGAGGACGTATATCTTTTCATTATCAACCCTCCGATTCAATGACATTTTCTCCAGCTTGCTTCCTCCACACCGGAAAAGGGCAGAGAGGTTGGTTGGGCTAAGAGGTAGCAGGAAGAGGGATAGCAAGAGCGACAGTCTGGGAGGAAGGCAGGGATCAGGTAGGAGGAGAGAGAGGGGCCGAGTGTTAGGCGGGAGGGGGAGGAAGACAGGAAGAAATTTATCCAACTATATAGGAGGAGAGTTCGAGAGGTAGGTATAGAAAGAGGTAGGCATGGGGAGCCAGTAAGGCAGGCAGGAAGAGAGGCAAGAGGAAGTGCAATTACAGGGGATGGCAGGCAGATAGGCAGGGACTTAAAGGGAATTAGAGGAAACGACAGAGAAATGCAGAGAGAGTGGGTAGGAAGGGAGGCAGACCGGCAGTGAGAAGGACATAGGGAGAGGTTAGTAATCAGTAAGTTAGGCAGACATAAGTAGGGATAAATGAAGGCAATGAGGCAGACAAGCAGGCAGGAAAGGAGGTAAGCAGGGTAAGAGGTAGAAGGCAGAAAGGTAGATAGTAAGGCAGGAAGGCACAATATCAAGGACTCTTTTGGTCATAAGGTCCATCGTAATGCTCCAGAATAAATTACACCTGAGCTTCCCTTGGGACCTGAAGAGGGCGGCGACGAAAGAGACGTGGCAAGGATGTAAGCAGAGGAGTAAGTAGGAGAGAGGAAAAGCAGGAAGGCAGAGGGGCAGGGTGAGAGGCAGGCAGGGAGAAAGGCAGGCAGCAGTAATACTGGCAAGAGCAAGAAAAGGGCAGGGAGGCAGGCAGGAGGACAGAGTCAGGGAGACAGGTAGTTATGCAGACAGACGGGTAGAATCTAAAACCGTTAGGCACAAGGAAACTGCTTGGTTCATAAGATCCCTTGTAAGGACCCACAAAAAATGAGGCAGGAAAGAGGGCAGAGGTGAAAGGTGGCAGAGAAGCAGGCAGGAAGAGACACTTAGGGAGAGATGAAGGCACTAGGACAGACATGGACAAGGAGAGAGAGAGAGAGAGATTTATACGAAGAGGGAGACTTAGGGAGAAGGCAGAGAGGGACGGAAGAATAAGGGGTAACAGAAGACAGTCAAGGAGAGAGGCAGGGAAGGAGTCAAGGATCAGAGGTGGCAGAGGGGTAGGTAGGGAAGAGCGCAAGGATAAGAGATGGCAGAGGGCTGGGTAGGGAGGAAGGCTAAGAAAAGGGGTAGCAGAGAGGTAGGTAGGGAAAGAAGCAAGGATGAGATATAGCAGGGAGGTAGATAGGGAGGAAGGCAAGGATAAGAGGTGGCACAGGGGTAGGTTGGGAGGGAGACAAGGATAAGAGGTGGCAGAGGGGTAGATAGATAAGGACGGAGGCAAGGGTAAGAGGAGGCAGAGGGGTAGGTAAGGAAGGGGACAAGGACAAGATGAGCCACAGGAGTAGGTAAAGAGAAGGGTAAGGGTAAGAGGAATCAGAGGGGTAGGTAGGGAGGGAGGCAAGGATAAGAGGAGGCAGAGGGGTAGGTAGGGAGGGAGGCAAGGATAAGAGGAGGCAGAGGGGTAGGTAGGGAAGGAGGCAAGGATAAGAGGAGGCAGAGGGGTCGGCAATGGAGCAGGCAGGAGCAAGAAAGAGGCAGGGATCATAAGGTTCCTCGTAAGAGCCGAGAATAAATCACTACTGCAGTTTCCTTTGGGACGTGAAGGAGGCCACGGCGAAGACGACACGTGGAGAGAATTTTGTAAACCAAGTGAAGGAGTTTTTTTTTTTTTTTTTTTTTTTTTTTTTTTTTTACTGGAGGGAATGATGTAAATTCACTCAACTGAAACAGCCGTCCCTTTTTAGTGTTATTTCTTCCTGCTGATCCGTGATTACAGCATCTGGAGTGAAATTTGAATCCCAGCGAACTGGGAAATGTTTAGTTTTATATTTCATTTCAACTACTATTTCATATATGGTCTAAACTGCAGTATTTTGATATTCTGTATTTCTGCTACTGCATGAGAGGGACCTGGACGGAATACAGCAAGCCAGTGTAATGAGAAGTCGTCTTGTCATAATTTTATCTTATTTGATGCTGTAAAGACCTATACGAAACTTTCAATGTCAGTGATCTGAGGTGTCCTTTTCTCTTTGTATTGTTTGACTGCAAGATGCCTTTGCTTGTGTTCTGTGTTACGCTTCTCCCTTTTAATCATCTATCTTATTCCTTTTTACAGAGGAAGGAAATTTGAGAAACCAGCGATTCAATTTTCTACCTCTTCTCTCTTATCTTTTCGCTCTCTTCCTTCATCTCCCCTTGCCTCCCTTCCTCTCTCTCCCTCCCTCCTACTTGCCTCGTCTTCCCTCCATCGCTCATCTTACCTCAACTACTAGTTCTTTCTGTCTCCCTTTCCTCTGCTTCCCTCCTGCTTCACTTTTTCTTTACCTCTCCAGACTCTTTCACTCCTCTTTTCCTCTCACCTTACCTACCTTTTTCGTCCTCTCTCTCCACACGCTTTTGTCTCTTCCTCTATGAATGTATCCCTCCCTCCTCTCTCGTTGCCTCACTCCCTCTTTCCCTCTCCCCACTCTCTTCCTCTTACCTTTCCTTGCGCTACCGCCTCTCAGTCTCTTCCTCCCCTCTTTTTTTTTTTTTTTTTCTATCTGCCTCACAACCATCCTCTTCACTTCATCTTTTGTACCCTCTTTCTATTTCTCTGTCTGTGTCCCTCTCTCTTCATGAGTCTGTCCTTTCCTCTCTGCCTCTCATTTTGCCTGTTTATCTCCCTCTATACCTCGTACAACTCTCCTCTACTGCTGTCTCTTCCCTCCCTCTCCGTGTCTTCCTCCCTCCCTCCCTACCACCCTCCCTTCCTCCTCCATCTTTTCTCTCCCACGTCTCCTTCTTCCTTTCCCTACACTGCTCCCTCCCTATTCACCTCTCTCCAGCTTTCCAACTTCCTTTCTCCCTCCCCGTACCTCTCTCTCCTCCTTGTCTCCTACTGTCATTCTCCTTCCTTCCCTGCCTACCTCTCTACTCTCATTTTTCCTCCCCCTCTGCTCCTCTCTCTCCGTCCCTTCCTCCTTCCTGTCTCTTTCTCTTTTCCTTACCTCCCCCAGACTCTTTCTCTCCACCTTTAACACTTTCCCCCTCCATACCTTCCTTTCTCTTCTCTCTTCCACTTTCTCCCTCTTCCCATCCTCCTTTTCCTGCCTTCCTCTCCACCCCCCATCCTCTCACTCTCACCCTTCATCTCCCTCACCCCTTTTAACCTATGTCCCTCTTCCCTATCGCTTCACCCTCCTTGCCATCTTATTTTTCCTCCCTCGCTCTCCCTCCCTCCGTCCCATCCCGCCTGCCTGCCTCTGATGTCTCTCACAACTTCCACATGCAGACACGATAAGTTTTCTCCCGGGTTTTCTCTTTGTAAATGCGCTCTACGAAGGAACTTGACTTTCCATAACTCCGTGATTCAGGAAAATGAGGTTATTGTGTAGTTTTAACTTTGCTCGTAAGAACCTGGGATGCTGCTGGGTCCTCCTTGAGCTGGAAAGGGGCTGGGGAAGGCGGCAACAGGATAATGTACACTCGCACCAAGAAGTGATGTGACAACTTTCCTTTCATACCGGCACAGTACGCTCGACAACAAAAATCCTGTAACATCTCTTACCTCCCTCTCCACGGGCTTTGAAAATCATTGTAGTGAATCAGCAACAACCAACAGTGATGACTTTCTTAGGCCATACATCAGTGTCACATGTCTGGGTTACTGAGGATTCGCCACAAGTGATTTTCAAAGTCCGTGGAGGGAGAAGCATGAGGGTCGACAGTACTTTACTTACCTACTTTACAAGACCATGGGCCGGGGGTCTCGCTGGAGTAGGAGGCTGTCTAGCACCTGTTCCTTGGCCATTTGTTTTGTGTCTTTCACTGTACTATTCTTCTGTATTCCTTTCAGTTCTTTTTATTACCGATGCAGATTTGTAGGCTTTCCAGCACCTCTTCCATAGAGACATTTTGTTTCTTTCAACTTAATATTCTCGTCTAAGCTTTTCAGATCACTTTAGTAGACATAGAGTAGTAGGCTTTTAAACACGTCGTTCTTAAGGATTTATTTTACACAATTCAACTTATTTTCTTCATTGCCCTTAATATCTCTTTAACACTGATATGGATTTGTAGGTTCTCTAACACCTCTTCTTTAGCGATTTATTCTTTATCTTTCACTTTAACAATCTGGTCTATGGCTCTTTAAATCTCCCTAAAACCGACTGATATTGGATATAAAGCATTACAAGGATATATTAACGTGCCAGATAGAGAAATAAACTGGTATGAGAGATGCTGAGAGGCCATGGAGCTTCATTAACGTTACACACACACACACACACACACACACACACACAGAAAGAGAGAGAGAGAGAGAGAGAGAGAGAGAGAGAGAGGAGGGGGAGGAAGAGGTGAAGACAAAAAGAAGAAAATATTAAAAAAGATCGCATAAGCTCTGTTACGTGCTAAGCCACAACACAAAGAAAAAAATCGGAAAAAGGAAAAGGGAAAGAGGGAAAGTATATTATAGCCAAGCTCGTACATTACATTCTTACTTCATGGCATTAACTCCTCCTGTGCGACGGCGTCTGGTTCATTATATTAATGTTTCTTCCGGTGATGGAGTTCAATAGGATGCAGGGGGAGGCGGTGACAAGAAAAAAAGGAAAACAAAATATAAAGGAAAATCAACAATTAAAAAATCGTATGGGTGTTAACCCGCCCCGTCCCGATGACGTATGGGTACGTTGCAACGATTTGCATTTGCCAGTCCTGGCGACGTACCAGTACGTAGTGCAATTGCAAGGTCGCTAATTTGCACAATTTTCAATTTTCGCTCGTGATTTTTCGTATGTATACACGGGACACCTTCCTCTATTCCTGTACAAGATACCAAGCAGGGACAATGCCTTACACTGCATAACCTCCCCCCTCCCCCCCTCACGCCATTGTCTTGGCAAAGGACCTGTTACCAGTGACCTGGCTAGTAAAGTTATTCAGGGCCAGAGTGATTCCCCAATCGATGACAATGTGGAGGACAATGTTTACATAGCATTAGAAGAAGAAACAACCAGAAATAATGATCAGGTAGTGTGGCAAAAATAGGTCAGGTATGGTTATTAGTTAGTGAGTGAAACAATGCTTATAATGCCTTTATTACTGCTTGAAAACAAATATACTGTCATACTACATATACATTCGTACCAAGTAAATAAATAAATATCGTTTATGAGTGGATAAAATAGTTACCCTCCCATAGAACTCGTTTTCTTTGGTGCCAGCATGTTAGAAAACCCACTCAGGTAAGGAGGAACTCCTACCTGGATTGGGCACTTTAAACCTCAGGTGAGCGATTTCTCTATGAATTTTTGATGTTTCTCACCAAAAGTGAAGGTTTTAGCCAAAAAAAAAAAATTTGAAAATACCTCGGGACTGGGGGATGTCGGAGGTGCGGAAAACCTCGGGACGTGACGGATAGAACCACAAGAAGAAGAATGAAAAAGAGGGTAATGCGTACTTTTCTTTAATTTAAAAAAAAATGGAGGGCAGATCTTGTATGGTTAATTATGTCAAAACGATCCTTTATTTTTTTATTTTTTGTTCATTTTACTATTATCATCCGACGATCTAATGCACCTCAGGAGAGACTTTTTGATGTCTTAAGCTGCATAAACTTTGTTAACGGTAAGAATAACGTGTAAATGACGTCCTCGCACGGCACAGACCACTATCAGCTTGAGAAGCCGAATCACTTTCGGTTATAAATACTACATGAGCTGGTATGATGACGGTCAAAGGACAGCAAACATTGGAAAGAACAGCACTCAGCAACAGGCCTAATGTTTCTATCGGGGCTGTTTGTTTTAAAGAAGGCAAATTTTATCTAAATCAACGAGATGAAGAAAAGCAAGCAAGAAGGTCTTTTATAGCACCAACGTATCTGTTAACATTTTATGTCTATTGTGGTCTGCCCATTGCAAAGGGGGTATCCAACACAGTCGACATGAGACGTAAACAAATACACTGATGTCACCTAAGACCTCTAACATATTGCCCTTTGTAGTACTTGGAAGTGATGGCGATTGCATTGATGTCCTTACACACAAGATCACGACACAAAAATAAGGAAAAAAAAGATGGAAAATAAAGTAAAAGGCCTGAAAACATAAACGGATCAAAAAATAAAGGTAAAGTAGTGAGGACACAAAAGGCAAAAAATATGATAGATCTATAAGAAAAAAAAAATACACAGGTGTTGTTACGTTCAATATCAATACAGGAGAAAGAACAAAAGAGCAGTAAGAATAAAATATCACACACACACACACACACACACACACACAGATTGTACTTTACTCTGATCTTTATTCGAGCTGAACAGGTTTAAAGCGGGCGAGGAAGGGGAGAGTAGGAAGGCTGCGACAGTGTAACAAATACTTGTCGTTACTCGCTACACCACCACGGCAAAGGGAAAACAAAGCGAACAATGGATCAAGACAAAGGGGGAAAAACACAGGGAGATCACTACATACTACGCCACCTGAAAATAGTTATAAGAGATAAGTAATGATGCAAAAAAGGGAAAGCAGATCGGAAAAGAGAAATTAAAGCGACAAACAAGGAGTGAAGTCAAGAAAAAAAAATCATTACTGCACCAAGAGGAAAAAGGAAAAAAAAATGATAAAGAAATCTTATGGATGTTTTTACCTGTTACGCCATCATGGAGGAAAAAAAATGTAATAGTTTCTTTATGCTGAAGATCATGACACAAAAATTAAATGAGTGTCGCTACCTGCTACACACACACACACACACACACACACACACACACACACACACACACAAATGAAAACGTCCCATGGGTGTCGTTCTAGGTTCCACCACGACAGGGAAAGGACAAGAAAAAATCAAGAAAGAGGTTCATGGGTGTCATTATGCGCCAGACAACGATAGGCAAAGAAAATACAGTTGGGGGTAGATGGGGTGGGAAAGGGGGGACGGGGGAGATTGTATGTTAGGAAAATGATAAAAAAAGTAAGAAAAAGAAAAATATGTGATCATACGCATCATCAGTCTCATGGCGTACGCTCAACTCTTGCAGCAGGACAACAGGTCGCATTAGGAGGCCTTGGAGGCATGTTAGCACCTCCTTCTTAGCGATTTACTTTCCATACAGCGCACGAACATTCTCTCGTTTTATTTAAGTCGTATTAATACCGAATTAGTTTTCAGCGATAGCACAGAAAAGGATAATAAGGTGTAATATGGACAGTAAATCGCAAAGTAAGATGTGTCACAAAGGCTCGTATCCTCGTCGGTTAATGAGGCTCCCTAACACCTTTTCCTAAACGATTTATTTTGTTTATTGCATGTTACTGTCCTATTCTGAGTTACATAAATCCTTCCAGTATCGCCATACACTGTATAAATAACGTAGAAAAGAATATTATATACCTATATTCAAAAACAAATCGCTAAGGAAAGGGTGCTAGCTATCATTCTTACCAGACGAGAATAAGGGCCAAAATCCTCGAAACATAATAGAATACGAAAAAAAGCACGATTACTGTTATTTCTTACTCTCTCTAGACCTTGGGAGAAATTTCTAACCCCTCCATTGCTAGGGCTCATTCCTAAGCTCAGTTACGTTCTCGGGCTGAAGTGGCTAAGGTGGAGGCAGCAGGCAGCGACAGGCAAATGTAAGGCTATAGTTGCGCGCCACACTACTAAGGAATACGCAAAAAGAAAAATAATTACAAAAGCAGTAGATATGAGAGCTTCTGGACCCCTCTGGTAATGGCTTTGGTATGGTGTGTGTGGGAAGGTGATTTGTTTGGCATGATGTAGGAGGGTGGTATAGTGTGTGTGGGAAGGTGATATTGTTTGGCATGATGTAAGAGGGTGGTATGGTGTGTGTGTGGGAAGGTGATATTGTTTGGCATGATGTAGGAGGGTGGTATGGTGTGTGTGGGAAGGTGATATTGTTTGGCATGATGTAGGAGGGTGGTATGGTGTGTGTGGGAAGGTGATCTTGTTTGGCATGATGTAGGAGGGTGGTATGGTGTGTTGTATGGTATGGCATGGCTCTAATAAAGTAGTTAAAGTTGACGGGGGTGAAAACACCTCATTTCCGAAAATTGTCAATGAGAAACAAACCAACAGCGTCGCCCTTAGACATACTCAATATCAAAAATTCATGCGTCAGTAGGTAAGTCCACCTTAAATCTCTATAAATTTCAGTAACGGAAGAAATATAAGGAAAAATAACGTGAAAATGTGTTTCTTAACCGAAATATAATTTGGTGAGAGGGAGGAAAAAAAAGGAAATGTAAAGAAAAATGCCGCAACAAGAAAGCCAACTCGGAAAGGAAGTATTCGAACGCTCCAGAGTCGTACATTGTTTTGGAAATTTCGCAGCACCTCTTCCTTAGCTATGTATTCTGCTCATTGTAGTTCAGTACCCGGCTGTGTTGTCGATGCAATCTATGTCGTTATTAAACTGAATTAAACAGCAAATAAGACATTGCACTGGTGAACTAAGAAAAATAAATGGCAATGGAAAAGGTGCTTCGAAGCCACCTATCCCACCTAAGGTACGGGCCTGAACACCAAACAGTATGATATACAGTAACTAAAGAGAAATCTGAGTCTTCCTTTTTTTCTTTTTCTTTTTTCAGTAAATACTCTGTACTGATCCCTTTTGTATTGTTATCTTATCAGAATTTTGCCCTGTATATCGTTATAACTCACGTCATAAAATATTGTCAGAGGACTTATAAATAATGGAAATATAATAGGAATTTAAAATGGCAATTACAATGTGCAAAAGAAAATGAAAGACATTAATTGAATGTTTTAATAAGAAAAAGTACTGGAATTTGTCCGTCATTAAGCTTACATCTGTTTCTTGTGTATTGTATTATAATTCATGTTCCAATTAGTATTAGTATCAGTATTAGTACTATTGTTTCCATAGGCGTGAGGTAACACACACCATTACTTTTTTTCTTTCGATGACGTAATATTGTCCATTCTTGCTGCCTCCGCACTTTTATTCATCCCCAGAAAGCCTATATAAATGAAAGAGTTAACTAAAGTTATATCTAACCATTCTAGTTCGATCAGTTTACCCTAAAGTTTATCAAATTACCAGGAGACAGCAAGAAGAAAATTATAAATATATAGCATCAGACTGAAAAGGTTAGTTATATTAAGAAAACGGGGCTCTGGATTTTGTTTTATAAGAGGAATTGCATAACTATATGGGCAAGATGTAAAAAAAAAGGGGGGGTAGGGAATATATGGCATTCCACCCACGAGCTGAAATCTTTACGCCCTCTCCCCCCTCCCTCACCCCTCCAACCTTACCTAAAGATAAAACTCAAGACATGCAAAACTTTGCAACACCATCAAAAACTAAACAGGGTTGTAGCAGAAAGTTCAATGGTTTGCATAATACCCACATTGCAAGCAGGAAAAATTAGGCATGTCCTGAATTGTACTTAGCAGGGCATCGCGTCTCGTCTTCCCCGCGAGAGGCAAAGGCAAAAACGGAAGCTGGAAACTTGCATGTGAAAAGTTGGCGAAGGAATAATTGAGGCATGTCCACCGGCAGGAACAATAAGGAAGGAGTTTTATTGTACCAAGGAAGAAGTTGGAGACGCGGGAAAGTGAGAGGGGGAGGGTAAGAGAAGTAGGAATACAAAGGACAGAGAGAGAGAGAGAGAGAGAGAGAGGAGGGGAGGGGGTAAGGAAACAAGGAGAAGAGGAGAATTAAAGTTGTAGTGATAGGAGGAGAAGGAGGGGTTGAGGGACAGCTTGTGTGAGTGTGTGTGTGTGTGTGTGTGTGTGTGTGTGTGTGTGTGTGTGTGTGTGTGAATGCCGGTGTCTCTGCTCTTCCGTCTGCCTATCTCTGAAAGTGTCTGAACAGGTATGCACACCATACTGCGTATCCGTTGTTGATACTAACAGATTTCATCCTTCCGTCCTCCCATCCATCATACCAGCGTTACATCCCGTCGAACCGAATGGGAACACGGATCCAGAAACAGAAACCGTGAAGGAGAAAAGCAGGAGAACTATCAACAAATTGCCAAATGATATGGAACACGTGGCATGTCTCTGTGGTTGTTAGATTTGGAAATGGATGAATTTTTAAACTAGAAAGCACTCAGAGAGCTCATACCCCCGCCAATGCCGGATCCGGATCCGAATCCGCCCCCAAATTTAAACAATTCTTTCTTGAAATTCATTGTGAATTTTTTGGAGATACTGTGTGGTAGGTTCAGGATCCGGATCCGAATCCGACCCAAATCATAAAGAGTTCTTCCTTGGCCCATGGCCCTTCCCTCCACAAATTTTCACTGAAATTCATTGAGAACTTTTGGAGATTCTGTCCTGTAGTATCCGGATCCGGATCCGCATTAGCCCAAAAATGTAATCAGCTCATTCTTGGCCCATGACTCACCCTTCCAAAAAATTTCATTGAAATTCATTGAGAACTTTTAGAGTTGGTGTGAACAAATAAACAAAAATTTCCTGCTCACAATCCAAACCTAGTAAATTGTTCATTGGACCATACCCAACCCCTCAAAAAAATTTCAGCAAAATCCGTTCAAAACTTTTTGAGTAATCCTGCTAACAGGCAGACGGACAAAGACAAACCAACCAACGCGGGCACAAACATATACCTCCTGGCGGAGGTAAAAGATGGTAGTTAGGGCAATGTATGTTGGGGCGACTCTAACGAAAGAGGGAAGTGTTTGGAAATTTTGTATATTGTTGTTTCCTGACGACACCGTATTGTTAAGTGAAGATGAGTGTGAGATGCAAGGCTTGCTGAATGAGTTTGAGAGCGTATGTAAGAAACGGAGTCTAAAAGTGAATGTCGATAAAAGTAATGATCTTTGAAAGAACTGAGTCACATCATGTACAATGAGGCTGGATGGTGAGCAAATGGAGTATGTGAGTGCAATCAGATAATTACGTAGTGTGATGAGTATGGATGGAAGTGTAGAGGATGAAGTGCTTAAAAGAGTACAGCAGAGAAAAAAGGTTGATACACTGAAACCAATGTTAAGGAATAGGAAAGTGTGCATGGAAGCAAAAAAAAGTCTGCATGACAGTATTGTGATCCCCACTCTAAATTACGGACGTGATGCTTGGACCCTGTTGGAAGGACATAAGTCAAGTGTAAAAGCAGTGGAAATGAGTTATTTGAGAGGAGCAAATAAAGCTGCATGGAAAGACAGACACAGGAGGAAGTGAAAGAGTGCCGTGGTGTTGACATGGATGATTCGAAGCGTTAAGAGAGATACTCTGGGATGGTCTGCCCATGTCGAGAGGAGAGTGAATAAGAGACTGACTAGGGGAGTGAATGTGTGTGAGATGGATGGAGAGACGGAAAATGGAGGACCAGGGATTGGATGGAAAGATGAAGTGGGAAGATATATGATAGAGGGGTGTGTGAATTGGATGGAGGGCAGTCAAATGGCGTAGGAGAGGTCGATGTGAATGCGATTTGTTTGAGGCCATCCCTGACCTGATTAATATGCTTTGCAATAGATTGGAAAATATATGAATTTACTTATTACTCAAGACCTCGACAGTTTCGACTCTACTTCACTGGCTTAAACTTTCCACATAAAACTATCGGTGCGTTGCATAATGCTCTTTGGGTGTAGATGATTCTACTGCCTTTCAAAAAAAAAAAGGGTACAAGTTGTCATAAGTATTTCCATACAGACTTCATTCATTCACTTCATTTTTTTTTTTTTAAATTAACATCCATCTCTTCACTATTTACACAATCACTTACCATATCCATCCACCTTCTTCCTGGTCTTGTCCACTGCCACCTACCCCTCAGCTCATTCATTTAGGCCTATGTATAATTTTTACAACCCTACTGAAGGCCGTTCTCTTAATGGAACCAAAATTTCTCAGCACACTCTTCTACAGTCCATCCCTACTTAACGTCACTCACGAATCCCAGCACATTTTATTTTATCCATCCTATAGACACTAAACACATTCAACAATTTCTGATAACAATAGAAAGATAGGGAAAATGAAGAGGAGAGGGAAACTGAAAGAAAAAGAGATAATAAGAGGGATAGAGAGAGAGGAATAAGACAGACATGGACTTCATCTTGTGTGTTTCTGCCACGTTGGTCAATTTTGTTCCTTCTCTCTCCAAGACTATCTCGAGCTTTCGCTGTGCTTTTGACTTTATTGCAAGGTAAACAGAGACGAAAAACCTAAAACCCTAGAGGAAAGAATATTAAACACAGTCCTCCTGCTAAAATGATTCAAGCTTATATTTTAACCTTTAAACTCTCAATCCCGATGACATTTTTCCTGTTTTGTTCTTGCTATCCTCAGACGATTTTATACGGAAAAGAGGATACCTAATGAAATATCCCCAGACTATCTTACTCAGCCTACGAGTAGTCTGGGTGGATTTCCATGGAGTCTATTAAGGCTGAAGTATGAGGAAAGTTTATCAGGCTTTGATTGATGTAAAATGCAGTGGTAACGTTTCTTTAATGTTTGTGATACATATGGCATTATTGTATTAGCGTAAGTATTTTTGTATATATGAATATATGTACGTACGTATGCATGTATGTATGCATGTAGTTAAGAACCTCTATGCAATACTAGCCTCAGTCCTCAGGACTCATAGTCCGCGGCTGAGACTAGGGATTACTTTTTCGAACTGCAGGGGGTCTTCATTGACACCTTACAGTACTGGAAGTCTGTCTCAAACTGAACTGAATCGTCTGTTGGTAGTAGAAATCAAATGCATCCTTGAACTGATGACATTGACGATTTTAGGTCTCCCATGAACTGAACAAAGTCGTCTGTAGGCAGCATGAATACTACAAAGCAGCAATAAAGCAGACATTATTGGAATGAGTAGGTTAATCCTTTAACTGAAAAATTCTCTCAGGTCAACGAAAGTATGGTTTATAACACTTTTATACTCTTATTTAAGAAAAATCTATGACCCTTTTCAGCCCACGTGATGGCCAGTTTTGGTCATAGTGGAAGGTGGATTTGACCTGTAACCACGAAGACTCATTCCTAACATATGGCTAAGGCTCATCGAACGTCATGCAACTACGACTGAGTAATGAAGTTATGAGAGTGAAAGTTCTGTCGGATGAAAACAAACAAATTAGAGCAACTCATTCAGTCCCATGATGGTGGAGAAGAGGGATGATTTCATGTGGTGCCACTGATATAACAAGCCTGCTCAACTAGCTAGTTAAACAAAGATCACTCAGCTGCATCCCAATCCCTTGAAAAGACGATAATGGATTGTAAGAAGGGCATTGAAACTTAAGGTCCATTGGGTTCACGCATCAAATGAACCAGGGGTCAAAACAACAACAACAATAACAACATCAACAACAACATCAACACCACGATTTTATTCAGCTTCCTTGAGACTTTTTCCAACCTACATAAACTCCTTCCATACTTGTGTTCATTAAAGCTGTTGACCCAAATCGCCAGAAAGGTACTAAGATTAAAACAAATACAAAAACCCTAGATGCGCGTGATTCAGGGATCTGCGATTAATATCCATGGTGTGGTATGATGGTAGTGGTATTTGTGGTGGGGACGATTTTGTGTGTATTGGTGTAAAAGGATGGCATGGAGGGTTGCGTAGTGTAGTGGCCTGTGATTTTATGTGGTGTGTTATCAGAGAGTGGCATATTCGAGGTGGTATAATAGGGGCGATTTTGTATTGTGTGGGATGGGTTGTGTGATGGAGGCGATATTGTGTGGTGTTGTGTCTGGGGGGTGACGTTATGTGTTGTGGTGTGAGAGGGTGACAGGTGGATTGTGTGGTGTGGTGTGTTGTGGTTCGGGGATGATTATGTGCTGTGTGGTGTGAGAGGGTTGCATGGTGGGATGTTGTGTGTGGTGTGGTGTGCGAGTGATTTTGTGTGCTGTGGTGCGATAGGATGGTATGGTTGTTTGTGTGATGTAGTGTGAGGGGAAAAGGTGTGGTTTGGCTCGTGGTTTGGCATTGGTAAAGCCCCTGAAATCCGTTGGAATTAAGACCTTGCGTCCAAGAGTTGTCAGTGAGAGACAGACGGACAGAGCTGCTCCTAAATATGCATCTGCGTCTAACAGAAGTCATAAGGGGACTGAAGGGGTCGAGTGCCTCCGTAACAACGAAAGAATAGACCATGACTTAACGAATTCAAGTTTTTATTTACTTCTATATTATCATCTCATGACTCATTCGGTTGGATAAAAGTCTAGTGTTAGGTGGAACAAAATCAGAAAGAGGACGTGATCATGATAGTGGGGTAGTAACCTCTTTTTCACAGTTTCCTCCTATTTTCCTTCTGGATCTTTATCTCCTAATGGTAAGAACGCCCCAGTTGGAGTGTTGGCCTTGCTTAGGTTTGAATTCCAAGAGATGCTAGGAGGTTTATTAATCATGTAATGCCATCAAGGGAAGCTGGGTAATTATCTAAGTTTCTAAGACTATAATAGCCTAGCTTCGGTCTCCCAGACACTGAACATGGTAAAACAGTAGCAGCCGCTAGAAAGAGAGAGAGAGAGAGAGAGAGAGAGAGAGAGAGAGTGTGTGTGTGTGTGTGTGTGTGTGTGTGTGTGTGTGTGTGTGTGTGTGTGTGTGTGTCTTGGATTAAGTCCATATAATAGTAGGTTAAAGAGGCTACCTAGCATTTTTTTTTCTCACAGTCATATCTGTATTTGGTAAGCTATTGATCATCTGTGCTATTTACGCAGCGTATGTAGATAAAAGAACATATTTATAGTTAACATGAAAATAAAAAGGCGATAAAATGCAAAGTAAATCGTTGAGGAAGAGTTGCTAAGAATCCTCCTAAGTCGACAGGAGCACGGCTTTAAAGCCCCACATGTTTCAAGTGATACCCACATGTTTCAAGTGATCCCCACATGTTTCAAGTGATCCCCACATGTTTCAAGTGATCCCCACATGTTTCAAGTGATCCCCACATGTTTCAAGTGATCCCCACATGTTTCAAGTGATACCCACATGTTTCAAGTGATACCCACATGTTTCAAGTGATACCCACATGTTTCAAGTGATACCTTCGTGCTGTAATCCCGGCTCATGTTGCGTATGCCGCACAAAATGACGATGTTCTAAATTCCTTGAGCTTCTATTTTAGTAAGTTTGGTTCTCGGTTGATTCGATGTTGGAGAGGGACACCTTCGTGCCCTGGTACAGATATGGCCGGACCGCTCCGTTGCCTGGTTATACGAGTATCCCTAAACTCCCTCCTGTTACCTGAAAGGAAGATGGTGAGCTGCAGGATGAGGGCAGCTTCACCCTGTAGTTCACTGGAGTCACGCCATTCAGTTACTATTACTACTACTACTACTACTACTACTATATTACTACTACTTACTACTACTACTACTACTCAGTTAACGCTTCAGTTTTGCAGAGGTGATTTCAATATGCCCTTCAGTTTATCATCTCCTGGAATATTATAATTATGCCAGGATACCAGGCACACATTTCACCCTGTCACCGTGGCCATACCACGTTGAGTACACCGCTTCCCGTCCGATCAGCGAAGTTAAGCAACGTTGGGTCTGGTTAGTACTTGGATGGGTGACCGCCTGGGAACACCAGATGCTGTTGGCATCCCCACGTGTCAAGTGGGGTTGGTGGAGGATTAGTGCCCCAACCCGTAAAACAATTAACTCTAAGCCCTTGGCCACCCCGTCTGGGATACATGGCGTCTGGCAATGAATGAATGATGAACCGTGGCCGAGGTGCTGGAGAGGGACGCCTTCACTCAGTGGCACCGATGTATCTTTGTGGTTCCAGTGCCCAGTTATAAGAACGTCCATTAGTTCCCCCCGTCCCCAAAATGAGATGGTGGATTGCAAGAGGAGGGGGGCTTCAGCCTATTGTCCACTAGATTGACATTTTATATTGATCCCGTGGCTACAACTATTATTCATACTGTCGTGACAAAAGCGTAGGCAGTGAGACCCCGGTGGTACCATGATCCTGCCCCGAAACCTTTCTATCCCCAAGTCCTTCAGGTTAGGTTAGGTTAGGCTAGATTAAGCTGGGTTAGGTTAAGTTAGGCTGTTCGGTTAGCAGGAATTAGACTGGCTTACTTAAGGTCTGATTGAGTTACGCTAGGTTAAAGCTTGGTTATAATAGGTTATTTTATATTTCAATTAGGTTAGGCTAGGGTAGGTTCTCAGTTTATCCTAGATTAGATGAGCTTAGATTAGATTAGATTAGGATAGCAGAGACGAAAGGACTGGGGACGGATTGCCTTTGGGGCCGAATCGACCTGAAATCACCCCCGCATCGTTGTGGTTCGCGTTACTCTGCTTTTAATGGCAGTGAATTTTAGGCTGGGTGTTGCAGCAATACCATTAAATGCTCCAGCTTGTCTCCTCACTCTCCCTCCTGCTCAGTATTTGCCAACATTATCGTTATAACCAGAAAATAAATATGTTGAGTAGGTGGCAGCAACGTGCATATTGTTAGCTCGTAAAGTTGTACTCGCTTGTGTAGAGAAGCCCAAATATCTCGTGTGTGTGTGTGTGTGTGTGTGTGTGTGTGTGTGTGTGTGTGTGAATATACTTCCACTATATTATAAAAACACAGTCTCCTCTTAAGTTCTATACTGAATGACAGACAAGCACGAAAAGCAACTTCTTCTGCCAGGTGAGAGGAAGATGCTAGATAACAGATGGTAATTTGATACAAGCAGATAGAGAAAAGAGACAGAAAAGAAAAACGTCCATCCTTTTCCAAACGCTTGGAGACAGAGAGCGGTAACTGAACAGACAAAAGTTTATATATTTTTTTCTACTGCAAAAACGCAAAGTACGTCCATAAATATCGATTTCTCCACCCTCCTAGACGCAAACTAGATACATACAGTACCTGCCCGATCCCACAATAACACTATGCAAAGATGAAATAAAGAAAGAATGGATAAGAAAGCAAAGAATAACTACCTAAAAATGCCGTCTCTACCTTGAATGTTGAGATGGATCTCGAAGGTGACATTATGCTTTTTGCCTTTCAAACAATTAACCTCTACAGTAAGCGTTCCTTTATCCATGTTAAGATATACACGGTAGTGTTGGAAGTATAGTCAGTGAATTAGAAACTAAGAGCCGATTTACTGAGAATATAATGCAGGAAATTTAAAAAAAATCAAATTATTGTCTGCATGGACTGACTAGCATATCATGCATACTCGTATAGTACTTCATATTTCCTGGATCACAATTTTAGCATTAGAAATACAACATACTTGTATACAAACGTTTTCCTCTGCGAGATCAGTAAATCTATAATACATGTAGGTACAATAATTCGATGTCGCGAGAAATGAGTGGTTGGTGTTGATGTGACCCAACCGGCTCTACCTTCACACGCATCCTCCTCTACCGTTAATTTGTCCTCGCTCTCGCTCGGACAACTTATTTCAGCCGAAATTCTCTTAAGAGTGTTAAGAAATATTCAGCTAAGGCTGTAAAAAATTATCCCTCATTATTTGGGGAGATCTCTGTATGCTAGTACAGAACAGGCTGGGGTGTAGAAAAGTAACCCTCACCATTTGGGGTGATCTCTGTGGGCTATTATCGCCATTTGGAGAGATCTATAACAGCATTAAGGTGTGAAATATTACTAGTATGTGTTAAAATTCGCACTGGACGAGCTCGGACACGTTCCACAGCTTCAGTATGGAAGTTTATTTCCTAGTATACCAAACATCAGCTACGTTATGCGTTCTAGTTTGCACAGTGAAGTTATAAATACTTGACTGCCGAGAGTATTTACCTCTGAGCAAACAAAAAGGATCATGTGTGATGAGTTAGAAAAGCAACGAAAATTAGCTTCTTGATGTCAACGTTCGCCGGCTAGGTCTATGCTCTCCAGCAACACACCCTCCACCTTCACCCTTACACCAGCACTGTTAGTCCAACACTACTACCACACCACACCACCACCACCATTACCCCCACCATATCATTATCACATCACAAGCATCTACATCAAATCACAGCACCAACATCACCGATCCACTACTACCACCACCACTACTTCATCGTCATCATCATTATATGATTATGCCACCAATACTACCACCATCACACCACTAAACCAACATCAGACCACCACCAACAGCACACCATCATTATCACTTCACCAGATTCCACGGGCTGACCCGAAAGTCTGGCGCAGCACACACTAGACATCTAATAGAATAGTTCTTTTACACGTCTAGACATAAGTGATTAATTGTTGGGAGTGTTTTTTTTTTTTTTTTTTTTTTTTTTTTAATGTGTCATATAACAAAGGGCAAAGGAAGTCAGAAATAAAAAAGATTCGAGTGGATTGAGCAGAAGCACTGTTTTCATCCCTCTAAGCTTTTTTTTTTTTTTTTTTATGCGAGGAAGAAGGAACCAAAGGCCATGATCCTGCAATAACAGTTCCTTCCAAGAGAAAAACAAAATACAATAGAGTGCCAAATTCAAGATTCGATCATTTCGAGATGCCTGGACACACTGCGTTTGAAAGACTGGAGATCATAGGCAGCAGGAAATACAGAGAGAGACAGTTCCAGAGTTGACCTGTTGCATAAATGAAGGACTGGGAGTAAGGATTAACTCTTGCATTAGAGAGTTGGACAGAAAAGGATGAGAGTTTGCTGCTAGACGGGTGCTACGCGCCCGTCATAGAGGTGGAGGAATGCATGCAGAGAGTTCAGAGGAGCAATGACAATTGAAGTAGCGATAGAAAAGATATAAAGATGCAACAGTGAGGCGAAGAGATAGAGGTTGAAGGGAATCAGTAAGAGGAGGAGAGTTAATGAGACGAAAAGCCTTTGACTCCACCCTATTGAAAAGAGCTGTATGTGGGGAGCCACCCCACACATGAGAGTTGTACTCCACACAGGGGCAGATAAAACCCCTGTATAGAACCAACAATTGTGCAGGAGTAAAGAAAGAACGGAGTCGGCTTAGCACACCCAATCTCTTGGAAGCAGATTATTCAAGAGATGTAATATGATCTTTCCAAGATAAGTCCCGAGTAAATGAAACCCCAGGCATGTTCAAGGATGATGCAGGATTAAGATGAATATTATTAAACATAAGTGGGTATACCTGTGGAAGATTTTGTCGGGTTGATAGGTGTAAGAACTGAGTTTTAGATGCATTAAAAACAATCAGATTATTTTTACCCCAGTCAGAGATACGAGCCAAGTCAGACATTAGGTGTGCCATAGCCTCATCCCTTGCCTTTTGAAGTAACTGCCGAGATGGGTGTTGTGAGAACCGAATGGAAAGGTGAAGGGTGGAGTCATCAGCGTATGAGTGGATAGGGTTAGATGTACAGCTTAGAAGGTCATTGATGAATAAAAGGAAGAGAGTTGGTGATAGGACAGAGCCCTGAGGAACACCACTGTTGATAGATCTAGGAGAAGAACGATGGTCCAGCGGCCATAGAACGACCAGAAAGGAAGCTAGCGATGAAGGCACAGATAGAAGGATAGAAACCTTAAGAAGGCAGTTTGGAAATTAAAGATTTATGCCAGATTCGATCGAAAGCCTTTGAGATGTCAAGTGCAATGGCAAAGCTTTCGCCAAAGTCCCGAAAGGAGGATGACCAGGAGTCTGAAAGGTAGGTGAGAAGATCGCCAGTGGAGCGTCCCTGACGGAACCCGTACTGACGATCAGAAAGAAGATTATGATAGGAAAGATGACTTAAAATTTTTCTATTGAGAATTGACTCGAAAACTTTTGAAATACAGGACGTTAAAGCAAATGGACGATAGTTGGAGGGTTGGGAATGGTCACCCTTCTTTGGGACTAGCTGAATGAGAGCAAACTTCCAGCAAGAAGGAAAGGTACAAGTTGACAGACAAAAGCGAAAGAGTTTGTCTAGGCAGGGTGTAAGCACAGAAGCACAGTTCTTGAGAACAACAGGAGGGACTCCATCAGGCCCATATGCCTTGTTAGTACTGAGGCCAGTGATGGCAGAAAATACATCAGCTGAAGAAATTTTAATATCGGCCATTAGGAAGTCAGAGGGGGGAAGTGATGGAGGAACAGCACCGGAATCATCTAAGGTGGAATAGGAGGAGAAAGTCTGTGTGAAGAGATCTGTTTTATCAGTAGAAGAAATAGCTACAGAACCATCAGAGTAGAAAAGAGGAGGGAAGGATGATGAGGTAAAGTTGTTAGAAAGGTTTTTGGCAAAATGTAGAAGGAGCGGGAAGAATTCGAGTTGGAGAGTTGAGAGCATTTAGAATGGATGAAATTATTTTTAGCAGAGCGAAGAACAGACTTAGCACGATTCCGGGCAGAAACGTAAAGATGATGTGATTCAGGGATGGGTTGGCTCCGGTACTTTTCGTAGGCCCTCTCCTTGTTGCGGACAGCATTAGAACAAGCGTGATTAAACCAAGGCTTTCTTGCATTAGTCAAAGGATATGAGAAACAAATGTATGCTTCCATGCCAGAGAGAATAACCTCTGTAATGTGCAAGGCACACTCAGATGGCTTCCTGCCATGGAAGCAATAATCATTCCAGGGAAAATCAAAGAAGTACTGCCTGAGGGCCTCCCAATCCGCGGCTCCAAAATGCCACAGACAACGTTTCCGTGGAAGGTCCACAGGTCATATCGGAGTGATAGGACAGGTTAAGGTGATAAGGTTGTGATCAGAGGAGCCCAACGGAGAGAAAAGATTAACAGTGTACGCAGAAGGATTAGTTGTAAGGAAGAGGTCAAGTATGTTGGAGCTCTGTCCAAGGCGGTCTGGGATACGGGTAGGGTGCTGTACAAGCTGCTCTAGGTCATTAAGGAGAGAAAAGATGTAGGCTTGTTCACCAGGTGGATCAGTGAAAGGAGAGGAGAGCCAAAGGTGATGGTGAACATTGAAATCTCCTCGAAGGAGAAATGGATAGAATGTGTTGCATCGTAGAAGTAAGATAGTCGAAGAATTTTTGATAGTCAGTAGAATTAGGGGATAAGTAAACAGCACAGATATATTTAGTCAAAGAATGACAGGAAAGCCGAAGCCTGAGTGTAGAGAATTCAGAAGAATCGAATTCAGGAACACGAGAGCAAGATAAGTCATTGCTTACATATACACAACAGCCACCTTTGGCTTTGAAATGAGTATAGACAAAGTAGGAGGATACAGAAAAGGGTTTGCTGTCAGTTGCCTCCGACAGCTGAGTCTCAGTTAGAAAAAGAAGGTGAGGTTTAGAGGAGGAGAGGTGGTGCTCAATAGAGCGAAAGTTAGAGGAAAGGCCGCGAATGTTGCAGAAGTGAAAAAGAAGAGAGTCAGAGAGTAGTTCCAGGCAGCTCAAGTCGTCACCGGGGGAGGGGCGGAAGGTGGCGGCATTTATGGTCCCCCCCCCCCCTGGGGACTCCGAGGCTGGGTGATGACATGCCATTATTTTTTGAATTTTGGAAAAGGAAGTGTAGTGTGTACTGTGCATGTAGTTTGGTGTAGATAGAGAAATTTGTGTTGGAGAGCATGCTGGCCTACTCTCTGTGTAACTGAGACACTGAAAAAGTTCAGCAAAGGGGGATAGTCAGGAACCAGTCCTGAGGGCTGATGAAACGGGAGCTCCAGCACTCCCTGTCATCAGCTTTCCATCCACCTCGGGAGTACTGCCCTGCTCGACTGGTGCTACAGTCTACTCCTTGAATTAAGCTGCAAAAGGACGAAAATCCTGGCCAAGTGAAAGTGAAAGAATTATAGTAAGAGAGGGGAAAGCCTAAGCACGGGATGGAAAAAGTCCACTAAGTAAAAGATTGAAAATATCATAGTTATTTATTGATCACATGATAGTGCCAACTCAAGCCACAAATCAGTTGGTAATTAGTTCATTAAAACTTAAAATGAATTTCTGAAGCTTATGGAGCGCTAATTAGTCATGCAGTTAAGGAATGATATATGATGATGATAATAGTGATGATGATGAAGATGATAATCAATCAATCATCATCATCATCATCACCACTAAGACTATCAAAATTGCCATCAAAATTGCCACCGCCACTGCCATCATCACACCCCTATAGCTGTTTCAAGTCGCCAGCCAACGAAGTTGCCTGCCTGTTAGCGCCAGGGTTTGAATCCTGGTGCGGGCAGCTGGAGTCACTTAACTCAGGTGTCCATCCACCCTTTGTGGGTTGGTAGGTAAAATGAGCACCTAGGGTAACACCTAGGGAAGGTAGCTGTGGTGACCTGGATGATGCACTGGTCTTGTATCCCAGGTTATTGAGTGAATAACACGCTACACGCTCAAAGGCCTATGTTACGGAGATGAACACAATGGCTTAGTGCCTCATGGCGTATGCTCCCATCTTTACCTTTACCTAGCCGTGTACAGCGAAATCTTTGTTGTGGGATGTTCCTATGTTCTGCAGCCACTCAATATTATTTAATCTAAAGGTATTAATATTATTCCTTCAGTATACGAGTATAAAGAATTAACTTGCACTTCTCGTCGCTTTTCCTTTCCTACCGCTACCTGCTTACCCTCCTACTTGATGTACATCCCTGCCTACCTCTTTACCTACTTGCCTACCTACCCTACTTCCCTGCCATTCTCTGCTTAACTACTCATCTGACTCCTTACCTACCTCCCTGCCTTACCTACATCTCTAGTTACCTCACTGCTGACCTCCCTACCTACTTGCCTACCTATCTACCTGCCTATAATCTACTCTCCATCTGCCTCTCTAGCTTCCTTCTCACTTACCTACCTACATGCATACATACATACCTCCTGGATACTGCCCTACTTACCTCTCTGCCTCTCTCCCTGCCTAGGTACTTACCTACGTATCTACCCACTCGACTCCCTATTTGCCTTCCTGCCTACCTACATATCTGTCTACCTCTTCTCCGATCTCCCTGTCTACCATCCTGCCTACCCACATCTCTGCCTACCTCTCTGCTAATCTCCCTCCCTACCTCCCTGCTTGCCTTCCTGGTTACGTGCATATCTACTTTTCTCTCTTGGACTAGGTGGCCGGAAGGGTCAGCCTAGGTGGAAAGGAAACCAATTTTACTGTTTATAGCAATGGTCCCTGTGCTTGCCCACGTAAGAAAATGGAAGTCATGATGGTGGGTGTGGTTACGGGGGCTACTAGAAAGGGTCCCCCAGATTGAGCTTGATTAGCTAGTAAAGTAACCTGATGAAACCTATTGGAAAATATTCGACGTAGTCCTAGGTATTATGAACGGCAACTGCCAGAACTTTTCAGTGGTGGGGTGTGCCCGCCAGACCTGAATAACCCCACCCCCAAAATTGAGCTACCTGATAAAACATACTGGAAAATGTGCAGCATAGTGCCAGGTATCATGAATGGCCACTGCCAAACTTTCTCAGCGGTGGGGTGTTCCTGCCAGACCCCTAAATGCCTCAGCCCAAATACTGAAGTAGATTAGATGGTGGAGTAACCTGAATTTTCTTTCTCAGGAGCACCGCATGGAAATGGACATGTATTGTCTATTCCTAGGCTTACTTTCGTAATTACAGCTAACTTAGATATATATATAAAGATTCTCTTAAAAACTATATGTTCTCTTAGTTCATGATCTCAGTAAGAACAAAAAAGAGGTTACATATTAAGCCAGTGCTGTCGGCACCACACAAAATGGACATGTATTATTTATTCCAAGGATTTCTTTCGCAGCGAGAGCTAACATAGAAAACTATCTAAAAACTATGTTCTCTGAGTTTATGATTTCAGTGAAGCACAAAAATAATGTTCCAATCTGTCAAGTTTTCTTTATCAGCAGTACCACATACACATGGACATTAACCATTTCTTGATGTTTCTTTTTCAATTGCACATCGCACAGAAAATACTCCTATAAGTTATCTAAACATTACTATGAGTGTATGGTCTTGGTGAAATCACAAAAAAATAGTAAAGTTAAACAAATCAGAGCTCTCTTTCTTAGCAGACGCATAAAAAAGTATTGTGTATACGGTTCCTTTTGAAGTTTTCTTTCTGATACGGAATACATGAAATAGGCCAATAGGTTATCTAAACATATCTTTTGAGAAGTGAAAGCACAAAAAAAGTAAAGTTGTAAAAGTAAATTGTAATTTTTCTTTTTCGGCAGCAACACATACTCATGGACACTTCTATACCACATCATTTGTTTCTATAAGGTTCCCATTCTCAGTAACACATCAAATAGGCCTACAAGTTAAATAAAAAGTAATGTCCTCTTGGTTTGTGGTCTAAGTTAAAGCACAAAAGTTCTGGCCATGTTTGATTTCTAGATTAGGTTTAGATATATTAAAGTTTTTAAGTATTATTCTATAAGGAGGACATTATCATAGGCCTAAATGGGGACTAAATAAGACAGTTTTTACATTTGTTTGGATATTAATGGTTAAAGCAAACTCAATGAAAGTGACAAGTGTTCATCATATTGTAGAGCCCATGAATGGCCAAAGCTCAGCCAGATGGTAGTCATTCAGTCAAAAGTAATAATCCCATCTTCCTCCTCTAAATCTGTATCTTTACGCCATGCTTCACCATCTGAATCGCTCACAAGTTCATCAATTCCTTCTCCTTCAAGCTCAGAGTCATTGTCATCTTCGATCTCCATATCCTCTGCATTGTTACTGCCATCAATAAAAAAACTGTCTGGTATGGCTGGCCCTTCAAACCAGGTTGGCTTCACCAGGTTGTCTTCTACAGACCATCAGTAATCAGTTGGTGACAAACCGTCTCCAGGAAATGGTGTCACGGCACATGTCCACAGTGCTGTAATATACTGTGTTAGTCGAATCTTCATCTCAAGGTTCTGAGAACAAAGTGGCAGCAAAGCACAATCTACATGTATGATGTTTGCCATGATTATGTGACCTTAGGATTGCTCTAAGCGTGACGACCTTTCCGAGGAGGGGACATCGTCTTGTGTGCAGGATTCATTTGACACCTCAATCGTCAACATCGATTCATAAATGTGGCCGCTAGAACGTGCGCAGACGGACAGGCCAACGGATGGACGGTCAGACAGAAATCTCTTCTCCTGCCTCCAACATGCTAAGGCAATTGAATTCCTCTTCCAGACTTTCGTTTATTACCAGCCGCGATAGTGAAGCTGGTATTGTTTTCAATTTGTCCGTGTGTGCGTCTGGTAGCATGATAACTTTGCAACCGCTCATGATATAATAACAAAATTTTACAGGTGTGCAGCAGCGAAAATAAATAAATCACGAGTTCGGATTTGGTGAAAGTAGGTCAAGGTCAATGTGTCTGTTACCATGGTAATTTCGCAACCGCTCAAGATATCATCACAAAATTTTACAGGTGTGTAGTAGGGACGAAAATCTCCTATGTGTATGAAATTGGTGAAAGTAGGTCAAGGTCATGGTCATATTCCGAGCTGCACTAGGTAAGTTTCTGTTTGCGGCTGGTGTGATTCCCCCCTTGGGAGAGCCTCTGGTTTTTCTTTTTTTCTTAGAGAAAGGGTGAGTAGGATTCATTACCATCATCATCATTATTATCATCGTCATCATCATCACATCATATCACCACCATCACCATCATCAACAACCTATTTCCCAAATATAAAAATGATGAATCACCTGAAGCCTAACTCAGTTTCCCGACATCTATTAATCCCTTGAGCCCGATGACATAATTCATAATCTTGCTGTTGAGGTACAGTTTAATTCAATCAAAGAGAGACCTTCGTAATGAAGAGGCATTGGAGACTATACCTTATCTATCTAGTCTGAAAAGCCTCTCCAAAGGTTAAAAAAAAAAAAAAAATCGCTTGGGAGTAGCAGGAGTAGAATTTTACTTTTAAGCATCAGAGTTCTTACCACACTCACAACGCAAGGCACCAAAACCGCAACCACAACCACAAACACAGCTATAACAACCACA